>NC_054707.1:82234451-82259451 GCF_016097555.1 Gigantopelta aegis | reverse complement strand
TATAAATTAATTGCCTTCCATATGATCATTCTGGAACAACCCTTAGTACAGACGCGGAGCTATACTTTGTTTTACAGAGGGTTTATAACATTAATGTAAGATTTCGCACAGACTTCTCACTTAATACAGAGGAAAACTTAATTACTTGAACATAAACAGGGAGGACCCGCGATTCTTAGGCCCCACCTAAATCCACGCCTGCCCAAAGTATTTTTCTTTTCCCCACTTTCTGAATGTCATCAGAAGGTTATAAGGACTATCGTGTCTTTCCAGACTTCTTCGACTTGGAATCTTCTGCCTCTTCTTCCTCCTCCGCCTCCTCCTCGTCCGACGATTCTGGTTTCTCGTCAAACAGGTCGTCTGGGAGTCCCTCGATGCTGGCCAGGTTTTGAGCGTTACCCGTGAGTTTCAAACAGATGACATCAGTTTTCTCATACAAGCCAAACGCAATCAACCGTCCATTGAGCGCTACGTGACAGGACATTATTCTCGTGTCGGGCGTGAACACAGCCAGAACCGTCAGCTTTTCGATGTCCCAAACCGAGATGTCACCAGCAAACACAACAGCCTGTGTTCCATTCTCTCCAATGAAGATCTTGCTTCCAATCCCAAACTCCAGTCCCGAGTAGCCTTTTATTTTCCTTAAAGAACTGGCTCTCATTGGATCCCAGATGTGCAGCTCATTTGGACTCTTTCCAATGACAATTCGCTCTGCGTCGTCCGTGATGCCCAGTGCGCATACATCAGCCTCCCTTTTCAACCTCTTTTTAATTTGGCCGGTGGAGCAATCCCACAGCGTCACGTAACTGATTTTGCAGTCCTCGTCGTAGTTGGCGTGCACCAGATGGCCCCCGTCGTACGTGAGTGCAGACGCGTGTAGCAGCATCATGGATGTGTAGCTCTCCAGCGTCTGCGTGTGTTTGTGCTCTGTGATGTTGAACACGCACATGTGGTGAGCGTAGTACGACGCCACTATGACCTGCTCGTCGCCGCTCACGATGAACTGTTCTATTCCATTATCCTTTTCTTTCCGAATATCATCCAGACGTTTCTGCTCCTCTTCCGTTTCTTTCTGATGACGCCTCTGTCGGGCCGATCGGGTTTCCGCTCTGCGATCCCAGGGCGTCATGGCTGCCGTTGTTCCTCTCGCTAATTTTGAAAATTCAAACACAGATGGAGCGTTTTTCTTTTGGTCTAACTTCTTGAAGTTTGTGCGTATCCTGTGCACGACGTGCCCCGTGATCAGACTCCAGATTATGAAGTGCGTCCTGTTGTCAGACGGCCCCATCAGGTGGTCGTCGTCGATGACAAGGTATTCGCGAGAAGGTGCTGGGACGATGTAGCAGTCGGTCAGTTTCTTCTCGTAGCGCTTCGTTCGTAGGTTGTAGATTAGGACAGTCTGGAAAACAGGTCTTGACTCGTCGCCCACCGTGGTGAAACCCCTGTCTGTTAAAATCACCAGCCGGGTGTTCCTCATCAGAAGTACATCGGAAGACTCCGTGAGACCTCGTTCGATTCTCACAGCGCTTTGCAGACACTTTGCTTTAGCGATGTTCCAGACACTGATTGGACCGTTGTTTAAAGCCTTTGCCACGATGTACTGTGGGTTACTCACCATGGGCAGAATTTCAATGACTCCTAAAGATTTCTTTAGTTTGGGCGCTGGTAAGTTAATCTTATTAGTCAGGTTCCAGATCCTCATCGTTTTGTCACCTTTAGCTGCTGTCAGACAGAACCTGAAATCCACACAGGCACCCATAGTGGAAACACCGGGATGGCGTCCAAGATGTTTGTGATCTTCCGTTTCCAAGTTCCACACTGCTATATCCGACATGTTCGCTTTCTCTGAAGCACACACTGCTATTGCGTGCGAGCCCATCAAATTGATGGACAGTGCTGATATGTTGTCATTGACACATCCACGAACACTTCTCAGATACTTGCCTTTTTTCACATCAAATAGTTCGAGCTGGTGGATCTCATGCAAGCTCATGTAATACTGCCTGCAGCAAAGGATATAGTAGTCCCTTGCATAGCCCAAAGCGACAATGGACGAAGACTTGTCATGACACTTTAAATTGTGTTGCACTTTTCCAGACCTTCCACTTTGTACGAAAGCAGAGTTGGATGCTCTGAACGCGTAGAGGACATGATCGCCAGGACTTCCATCCGACACAACAATCGACTTATCCTTGTGAATTCCCACTTCAGGAATCTGCTTATCACAGAGTTGCGTAAAGGTGTCCAGCTCCCACGAACAGAACATATAGGAGCCATCAAACAGTGCGACCAGCAGTCGGCCGTCACTCACAACTGTGATGTTAGCAGGGTCAACATAGTCGTCAATCACGTGAACACAGCTCCCAGTCTTTACACTCCAAATCCTGATCATTGTTCCCTCTGTCGTTATTGCCAGTGTATTATTTTTCGCTGTTCTGATGAAGGACACGTTGATGCCAACACCATCAATTGTTTTTCGGACGCGTCCTGTCCGTATATCCCAGAGTTTCATTGTGTTGTCAAGAGAGGTAGTTAGGGCCATCATACCATCTGTGGTAGGCGTCAGGGCAGTAATAGGGTCAGTGTGTCCAGACAACAAGTCAAATAAAATTCCCCCAGGCTCAGTCAGACATTCAACTGAAGGTATCAGGGATGGCAAAGAGGAATTTCTAGCTTGATCAACAAACGCATGAAGAGTCGGATACTTCCTGGGATCTGCAGCTGTTTTGGGAACATCTCTTGCAATGATACCATTCAGTCGGCCTATAACTTGTGAGGCCAGCTGTCGGGGATCTTTGAACAAAGCACTACCTGAAAGATACAGGGTGTCGGATATTGTCTTCAGTTCCACGTCTCCTGGTTCTAATGACAGTACTATGTGGTACTCTTCTAACAGTGCACGCAAGCCAGTTCCAGACAGTTTGGACAGAACCCATTCGAAATTGCACAGTGTTTGAGACTTGAGGAGGTCATTCTGCTGTGATCTCAACAAGTGATGAGGCAGCTCGTTGATTTTGCGGAGATTGTAGACTCTGTCAGATCCATCGTGCTTAGAATCCTCTTGTTCACTATACAGTTCTTGCTTCGCCACTAACCTCAGTGCTCCCCTTTCACTGGAACCGTATGGTTTTGGTTTGTCTGCCCATATACCCATGAAATATTCCGCCATTGCCTTGTGGTAGGACGGTGCTTTGTCTCTTTGGTTCATGTATCTTTCTTCAGCAGCCTCCCTGAACTGACTGTGCGACCAGACGATGGTTTTCATGTTGTCTGCCAGGACCTCAGTCAAGTAGTCTGATAACTCATCTTTTACCCTAATCCAAAGCAGACTTGGTATCCGCCGCATTGGAGGAGCGTACAATGTATTGACGTCATCCATCACAGCATCATCCAGCGACAGCAGGTCTTCCATTTCACTGCTGGTCACACCATTGCGAGCAGCTGTGATGTACCCTAAAGCCCTCCTCACCAACGAGTCCCCGCAATCACGTTCCAGTCTTCCAAATTTCACAGTAGCCATCTTCTTCACACTGTCCGCTAACTTGGTCTGATCCTTGGTCATGTACGAAGTCCACAGCAACGTTTCCTTGTATGCCAGCTTCATGAAAAGTGGATTTGGACATTTCTGAAATGTGTCCATGAGAATATCGAACTGCTCCTGGGTCAGCTGTCGGTCCCCAGTGTTCAGCCAGTGAGATAGGATCGCCATGGCATCACCCGTGGGAAGATCTCTGACCTCGATGAAGCAGTCGTCCTTTCCTTCAAGGGATTTCTGGAGAGCATTGAAGCAGTCGTATCGCTCGTCGGGAAGAGTGGAAACAACGAGATGGACATGTTTAGGTAAGTCTGTAGGAAGCCAGGTCAGTTTTCGTCCCTCGTGATCATCTGTAAATACATTATGGAAATAATGTTTAGTTATTAGTATTATATATAGAATACTAAACGAGCTTGCCTGTCATACCATTTTTATGAAATGAGATATCAACTCTGTTCACGAGTTTCATCAAAATGGTATGACAGGCAAGCTAGCTGAGTATTTTATTTATTACAAAACAACTGAAAACAAGCTGCAACGCAGAAGTCAGCAAATGTTGCAGCAAGTGATCTACGTCACGCTCACGTCATGCCAATATTACACTAGTTAGATATTGAGTGATTGTTATGGCATGAGCAATATCTTACACTGGTGTGTATAAAATACAATAACTGCATCTAGCTCCTTTTGACAATCTTGTAACATGATTTTAAAAAAATATTTGTTGTTATTTATATTATAATAGAATAATTAAATTTCCGTTACATTCAGTTAAGGATTGTCTGTGATTTCTTTTAAATTCATCGGGGTATGAAAAATAAAATCCGATTCACACAGTTTGCGGATGATATTTTGTTGTTCATACCCCGATTAAAGTAAAAGAAATAACAGACAATTCTTAAATAATAATAATAATAATAATAATAATAATAATAATGTAATATCACTAAATCGTGGACATTACTAGTCTTGACTGACGAAAATCTACTTCCATACACTCTGTGGTAGACTTACAGTGACTGTTGACAAAGTATTGTTTTCATTGTAATAATTGTCCTATTTTAGTATTACATGTAATTGAAATAGACACTTTAAATGTTTCATACAGAAACTGGTTTTGAAACACTGGTGACTGTATGTGTTGTGTTGTGTCAGAATGTGTTGTGTTGTGTCAGTATGTGTTGTGGTGTGTGTCTGGTGTAGTGTGGTGCAGTGCGCTGTGCTCTATTTTTCTGTGTTGTGCTGTGCTGTTCTCGGCTGCTGCACTCGGCTGTTGTGCCGTGTTGTGTTCATGTGTGTGTGTGCGTGTGTGTGTGCGCGCGTGTATGTGTTCATGTATGTATCCGCGCGTGTGTGTCAGCGAGCGCGTGTGAATGCGTGTGTGTGCATGCGTGCGTGTGTGTCTGTTGTACTTATTTTTCTTTTGGATCAACAGAAGAAAACCACAACGAACCAGTGATTCGATCCAGAGCATCAATGATAATCACTAACGGCTTCTCCTCAGCAGTGTGGTTAATTCTAAAAGCAAAGTAGTTCACCAGACCCTTGTAATCCTGAAAAAATAAGCAAATTAGTTCATCAGACCCTTGTAATCCTAGAAATATAATCAAAGTAGTTCTCCAGACCTGTGTAATCCTGACAACATAAGCAAGGTAAAGACCCTTGCAATGCTGAAAAATATGCAAAGTAATTCACCAGACATTTGTAATCCTGACAACATAAACAAGGTAAAGACCCTTGCAATGCTGAAAAATATGCAAAGTAATTCACCAGACATTTGTAATTCTGAAAACATACATAAGAAGGTCGATAGACCTTCATAATTTTGAACAAATATGCAAAGTAGTTCTCCAAAAGCTGGAATCATGGACAAATAAGAAAGGTAGTTCACCAGACCCTTGTAATCCAGAACAAATATGCAAAGTAATAGACCTCTTTGACAATCCCATTACGCATGTGCGCAAAGAGTAACGTCCCTTGTCGAATTAGACTGGATCCAGGTTGTATACAACTTGGGAGGGGGACATGATCGACAGTTGTCATGACTAACGTATATATTTCGTATGAGATGATAAAATGGCTGCGAAAAAATGGTCTACTAAAGTTTACATCGGCTTTTGTAATTCAGGAACAAATACATAGTTCACCAAACACTTGTAGTCTTGACAAAAATAACCAAGGTAGCCCACCAGACCCATGTTGTAATTCAGGAACAAATAAGTAGTTCACCAGACACTTGCAGTCTTGACAACAATAACCAAGGTAGCCAACCAGACCCATGTTGTAATTCGGGAACAAATAAGTAGTTCACCAAACACTTGTAATCTTGACAACAATAACCAAGTTAGCCCACCAGACCATGTTGTAATTCAGGAACAAATAAGTAGTTCACCAAACACTTGTAGTCTTGACAACAATAACCAAGGTAGCCCACCAGACCCATGTAGTAATTCAGGAACAAATAAGTAGTTCACCAAACACTTGTAGTCTTGACAACAATAACCAAGGTAGCCCACCAGACCCATGTCGTAATTCAGGAACAAATAAGTAGTTCACCAAACACTTGTAGTCTTGACAACAATAACCAAGGTAGCCCACCAGACCCATGTTGTAATTCAGGAACAAATAAGTAGTTCACCAAACACTTGTAGTCTTGACAACAATAACCAAGGTAGCCCACCAGACCCATGTAGTAATTCAGGAACAAATAAGTAGTTCACCAAACACTTGTAGTCTTGACAACAATAACCAAGGTAGCCCACCAGACCCATGTTGTAATTCAGGAACAAATAAGTAGTTCACCAAACACTTGTAGTCTTGACAACAATAACCAAGGTAGCCCACCAGACCCATGTAGTAATTCAGGAACAAATAAGTAGTTCACCAAACACTGACAACAATAACCAAGGTAGCCCACCAGACCCATGTAGTAATTCAGGAACAAATAAGTAGTTCACCAAACACTTGTAGTCTTGACAACAATAACCAAGGTAGCCCACCAGACCCATGTAGTAATTCAGGAACAAATAAGTAGTTCACCAAACACTTGTAGTCTTGACAACAATAACCAAGGTAGCCCACCAGACCCATGTTGTAATTCAGGAACAAATAAGTAGTTCACCAAACACTGACAACAATAACCAAGGTAGCCCACCAGACCCATGTAGTAATTCAGGAACAAATAAGTAGTTCACCAAACACTTGTAGTCTTGACAACAATAACCAAGGTAGCCCACCAGACCCATGTAGTAATTCAGGAACAAATAAGTAGTTCACCAAACACTTGTAGTCTTGACAACAATAACCAAGGTAGCCCACCAGACCCATGTCGTAATTCAGGAACAAATAAGTAGTTCACCAAACACTTGTAGTCTTGACAACAATAACCAAGGTAGCCCACCAGACCCATGTTGTAATTCAGGAACAAATAAGTAGTTCACCAAACACTTGTAGTCTTGACAACAATAACCAAGGTAGCCCACCAGACCCATGTAGTAATTCAGGAACAAATAAGTAGTTCACCAAACACTTGTAGTCTTGACAACAATAACCAAGGTAGCCCACCAGACCCATGTAGTAATTCAGGAACAAATAAGTAGTTCACCAAACACTTGTAGTCTTGACAACAATAACCAAGGTAGCCCACCAGACCCATGTAGTAATTCAGGAACAAATAAGTAGTTCACCAAACACTTGTAGTCTTGACAATAATAACCAAGGTAGCCCACCAGACCCATGTTGTAACTCAGGAACATATAAGTAGTTCACCAAACACTTGTAATATTGACAACAATAACCAAGGTAGCCCACCAGACCCATGTTGTAATTCAGGAACAAAACAAGCTTGCAGGATGTGTACAACTGTAATATAACAACGACGACGACCAGCATCACCACCACGTTACGGAAGCTTATTAACAAATGGGGGACTCACCATTGGTATGTTCAAATAATTGCATCCTGAGATTTCACACAACTGGCGGCACATGTCTCTCAGTAAAGTACGCACGTTGGTGGACGCTGCCGTCACCCCGACTGATCTCACGACAACTCGAACGTCCTCCCTGGATGTCAAAGAAAGCAATAATTATTTAATGATACCTCAGTACATTTTAATTTATGACTATTCAGTATCGAACATATGGAAAAACGAACAATTTTTTATTTATTTAACGACACTCTCAACACATTTATGCGGCGTCAGATGTATGGTTAAGGACCACACACATAACGAGAGAGGAAACCTGCTGCCGCCACACAATGGACTACTATTGTTTTATTACCAGCAATATATATTTTTATGCACCATCCTACATAACAAGGCCTTTATTACATCAGTTATAGAACAGTGATCTGGTTGACGAATTAAAGCAACAGTTTTGCGGTTAAAGATAAACTTTATATTCACTTCAGATACAAATCTGAGTACTGATATTAGATAATTTTAACATATATACCCTTTCTTCCATTTCTGAATATCTTTAGCGACTTTAGACAAAATGGCCGACTTTCCACTTCCTGGTTTCCCATAGATCACTAATGGAGATGTAGAATGTGATCGGATGTAAGATTTTATTTGCTGCAGAATGTCTTTACGACCATGAAACTGCCTGGCCCTGAAATAAATCAATGGCATGTATATATAATATTGTCTCATTAAGTAACTTCACGACGTATACAGACGTTGTTGTTGTTGTAGTTGTTGTTGGGGAAGGGGCAATCATCATTATTTGACATCTGCTATCGTATTTTGGGGTAAATTGTAAGATATTTAATAGATGTGATATTTTAGTTAGTTGGTATAGTTGAATGTGTGGTTGAATAGTGGTTCAACAATCCTTATTTTATATCTAAAACAAATAGTTTTGTAAAAAAAAATAATAATAAATTTAAAAACCCAGTAAAGATACATGTGTCTGGGGCATTTGCCATTCTTATTTAAAAATGAAAATTACATGTTACACACACACGCTCATGCGTACGTACGCACACACATACACACATACACTTTAGATTAAGATAATAAGATAAGATTATATACAGCACATATTCCCATCTCACCTAGCATGACAGACCATAACGTGTTGTGAGACCTCTTCACACAACTTCCTCTGCTTGTCCGCGCGATCGTTTTCAAACGCTTCCTTTAACTGCCGCTGGATGGAGTCGTACACCGTTTTGCACATGCGCTCCAAGTACACGAAGTGCTCCCTATTTCCGGATGTAACAACGCCACCTTCGAGCCACGTTATTTGGAAATTATGGATGTAGTTTTCCCGTAGCTGCAAGATTTTATGATAAATATAGAACTAATAAAATTAAGTATCATTATTAATTAAGAATTATCAAATGGAATTATTTGTCTTTGATAGCGGCAATTCAACAGAAGTATGATATGTGTGTGTGTGTGTGTGTGTGTGTGTGTGTGTGTGTGTGTGTGTGTGTGTGTGTGTGTGTGTGTGTTTTAATTCCATCAGTTTTCTAAAACATAGAAGTCAAATTTGAATATGATGTAATTTATTACTCTATGAGAATTAATTAATGACTTAATCGGTTCATGACTTGGTCAATTAATGGTTTGATCACTCGATCTGTTTATGATTCGATGAATTCATCATGAGATCGATCATGAGTTCATCACTTCATCACTTTCTGACTTCATCTGTTTTTGACTTGAGGTAGGTACGTAGCTAGGTAGGTAGATAGAACTGGCTTTACAAGCTGGCACCAAATAAGGTTCACACACGTTCACTGTGGGTACAAACTCGTACAAAGAGTGGGGCGGTATATGTCCCAGTGCTGCTAGGACTGGTTTTACAAGCTGGCACCAAATAAGGTTCACACACGTTCATTGTGGGTACAAACTCGCACAAAGAGTGGGGCGGTATATGTCCCAGTGCTGCTAGGACTGGCTTTACAAGCTGGCACCAAATAAGGTTCATACACGTTCATTGTGGGTACAAACTTGCACAAAGAGTGGGGCGGTATATGTCCCAGTGCTGCTAGGACTGGCTTTACAAGCTGGCACCAAATAAGGGTCATACACGTTCATTGTGGGTACAAACTCGTACAAAGAGTGGGGCGGTATATGTCCCAGTGCTGCTAGGACTGGCTTTACAAGCTGGCACCAAATAAGGTTCATACACGTTCACTGTGGGTACAAACTCGCACATAGAGTGGGGCGGTATATGTCCCAGTGCTGCTAGGACTGGCTTTACAAGCTGGCACCAAATAAGGTTCATACACGTTCACTGTGGGTACAAACTCGTACAAAGAGTGGGGCGGTATATGTCCCAGTGCTGCTAGGACTGGCTTTACAAGCTGGCACCAAATAAGGTTCATACACGTTCATTGTGGGTACAAACTCGTACAAAGAGTGGGGCGGTATATGTCCCAGTGCTGCTAGGACTGGCTTTACAAGCTGGCACCAAATAAGGTTCATACACGTTCATTGTGGGTACAAACTCGCACATAGAGTGGGGCGGTATATGTCCCAGTGCTGCTAGGACTGGCTTTACAAGCTGGCACCAAATAAGGTTCATACACGTTCATTGTGGGTACAAACTTGCACAAAGAGTGGGGCGGTATATGTCCCAGTGCTGCTAGGACTGGCTTTACAAGCAGGCACCAAATAAGGTTCATACACGTTCACTGTGGGTACAAACTCGCACATAGAGTGGGGCGGTATATGTCCCAGTGCTGCTAGGACTGGCTTTACAAGCTGGCACCAAATAAGGTTCATACACGTTCACTGTGGGTACAAACTCGTACAAAGAGTGGGGCGGTATATGTCCCAGTGCTGCTAGGACTGGTTTTACAAGCTGGCACCAAATAAGGTTCATACACGTTCACTGTGGGTACAAACTCGGACAAAGAGTGGGGCGGTATATGTCCCAGTGCTGCTAGGACTGGCTTTACAAGCTGGCACCAAATAAGGTTCACACACGTTCATTGTGGGTACAAACTCGCACAAAGAGTGGGGCGGTATATGTCCCAGTGCTGCTAGGACTGGCTTTACAAGCTGGCACCAAATAAGGTTCACACACGTTCATTGTGGGTACAAACTCGCACAAAGAGTGGGGCGGTATATGTCCCAGTGCTGCTAGGACTGGCTTTACAAGCTGGCACCAAATAAGGTTCATACGCGTTCATTGTGGGTACAAACTTGCACAAAGAGTGGGGCGGTATATGTCCCAGTGCTGCTAGGACTGGCTTTACAAGCTGGCACCAAATAAGGTTCATACACGTTCACTGTGGGTACAAACTCGTACAAAGAGTGGGGCGGTATATGTCCCAGTGCTGCTAGGACTGGTTTTACAAGCTGGCACCAAATAAGGTTCATACACGTTCACTGTGGGTACAAACTCGCACATAGAGTGGGGCGGTATATGTCCCAGTGCTGCTAGGACTGGTTTTACAAGCTGGCACCAAATAAGGTTCATACACGTTCACTGTGGGTACAAACTCGTACAAAGAGTGGGGCGGTATATGTCCCAGTGCTGCTAGGACTGGCTTTACAAGCTGGCACCAAATAAGGTTCATACACGTTCATTGTGGGTACAAACTCGTACAAAGAGTGGGGCGGTATATGTCCTAGTGCTGCTAGGACTGGCTTTACAAGCTGGCACCAAATAAGGTTCATACACGTTCATTGTGGGTACAAACTCGCACATAGAGTGGGGCGGTATATGTCCCAGTGCTGCTAGGACTGGCTTTACAAGCTGGCACCAAATAAGGTTCATACACGTTCATTGTGGGTACAAACTTGCACAAAGAGTGGGGCGGTATATGTCCCAGTGCTGCTAGGACTGGCTTTACAAGCTGGCACCAAATAAGGTTCATACACGTTCACTGTGGGTACAAACTCGTACAAAGAGTGGGGCGGTATATGTCCCAGTGCTGCTAGGACTGGTTTTACAAGCTGGCACCAAATAAGGTTCATACACGTTCACTGTGGGTACAAACTCGTACAAAGAGTGGGGCGGTATATGTCCCAGTGCTGCTAGGACTGGCTTTACAAGCTGGCACCAAATAAGGTTCATACACGTTCATTGTGGGTACAAACTCGTACAAAGAGTGGGGCGGTATATGTCCCAGTGCTGCTAGGACTGGCTTTACAAGCTGGCACCAAATAAGGTTCATACACGTTCATTGTGGGTACAAACTCGCACATAGAGTGGGGCGGTATATGTCCCAGTGCTGCTAGGACTGGCTTTACAAGCTGGCACCAAATAAGGTTCATACACGTTCATTGTGGGTACAAACTTGCACAAAGAGTGGGGCGGTATATGTCCCAGTGCTGCTAGGACTGGCTTTATAAGCTGGCACCAAATAAGGTTCATACACGTTCACTGTGGGTACAAACTCGTACAAAGAGTGGGCGGTATATGTCCCAGTGCTGCTAGGACTGGTTTTACAAGCTGGCACCAAATAAGGTTCATACACGTTCACTGTGGGTACAAACTCGTACAAAGAGTGGGGCGGTATATGTCCCAGTGCTGCTAGGACTGGCTTTACAAGCTGGCACCAAATAAGGTTCATACACGTTCATTGTGGGTACAAACTCGTACAAAGAGTGGGGCGGTATATGTCCCAGTGCTGCTAGGACTGGCTTTACAAGCTGGCACCAAATAAGGTTCATACACGTTCATTGTGGGTACAAACTCGCACATAGAGTGGGGCGGTATATGTCCCAGTGCTGCTAGGACTGGCTTTACAAGCTGGCACCAAATAAGGTTCATACACGTTCATTGTGGGTACAAACTTGCACAAAGAGTGGGGCGGTATATGTCCCAGTGCTGCTAGGACTGGCTTTACAAGCTGGCACCAAATAAGGTTCATACACGTTCATTGTGGGTACAAACTTGCACAAAGAGTGGGGCGGTATATGTCCCAGTGCTGCTAGGACTGGCTTTACAAGCTGGCACCAAATAAGGTTCATACACGTTCATTGTGGGTACAAACTTGCACAAAGAGTGGGGCGGTATATGTCCCAGTGCTGCTAGGACTGGTTTTACAAGCTGGCACCAAATAAGGTTCATACACGTTCACTGTGGGTACAAACTCGTACAAAGAGTGGGGCGGTATATGTCCCAGTGCTGCTAGGACTGGCTTTACAAGCTGGCACCAAATAAGGTTCATACACGTTCATTGTGGGTACAAACTCGCACAAAGAGTGGGGCGGTATATGTCCCAGTGCTGCTAGGACTGGCTTTACAAGCTGGCACCAAATAAGGTTCATACACGTTCATTGTGGGTACAAACTCGCACAAAGAGTGGGGCGGTATATGTCCCAGTGCTGCTAGGACTGGCTTTACAAGCTGGCACCAAATAAGGTTCATACACGTTCATTGTGGGTACAAACTCGTACAAAGAGTGGGGCGGTATATGTCGCAGTGCTGCTAGGACTGGCTTTACAAGCTGGCACCAAATAAGGTTCATACACGTTCATTGTGGGTACAAACTCGCACATAGAGTGGGGCGGTATATGTCCCAGTGCTGCTAGGACTGGCTTTACAAGCTGGCACCAAATAAGGTTCATACACGTTCATTGTGGGTACAAACTTGCACAAAGATTGGGGCGGTATATGTCCCAGTGCTGCTAGGACTGGCTTTACAAGCTGGCACCAAATAAGGTTCATACACGTTCATTGTGGGTACAAACTCGCACAAAGAGTGGGGCGGTATATGTCTCAGTGCGGCTAGGACTGGCTGGAGACTAAACGTGAACAACCTTGGCGTTCCAAAGAATAGCTTTGATACGAGTCGCCGAACGAATCACCTAAAAGCAACCTGGAAAATTATATAAAGGCAAGGAATCTTGCTTAAAAAGAATACACCCTGGTGGTGGAGGCTGTTGAGACGAGAAGTTTCTTTGGACTTGAACTACTTAACTATATAACGACTTAGCTTATTTAAATCAAGGTGTTTTTTTAAAAAGAAAATAATTAAATAATATTATGAAACAAACAGAGATAAAGAAATATTCGGTTATGTGAAAACGCACCTTGCTTTGAGTAAAATCACCACGAAGATGCTCCATACGTTTATTCATTTCTGAATCGAGCTGGTCAGTGTTTTTCGGGTGAACGTCGACATATTCCGCTGCCTTTTGATCCCCTAAACGCCGATTAAGCCCAGCCATGGTCCGCAGTATGCACAGTGTGTGAGTTGTGTCGGGATCCCCTAAAATGTGTTCTAGTTCCACTTCAAGCACTGCAACAAGGAGTAATTAATACTCAATTTGAACACCAAAAAATTGTAATTTAAAGTAAATTTGAACACCAAAAGAAAGTATATTATGGTAAATTTGAACATCAAAACAAAAAGTAATTGATAGTAAATTTGAACACTAAAAAAGAAATTTATAGTCAATTAGAACACACACACAAATTAATTTATAGTAAATTCTAATCAAAAAAAATAATTTACTGTACATTTGAACACCAAAAATATTTTTTTTATAGTAAATGTGAACAACAAAATAAAGACAAAGCAGTAGCGTTATTCGAAAACGTATCTCTGCATAAGACAGATTCGAAGTGGGCTTTTAATAAGGACGTGGCTGCTTGTCAGAGCCAGTGCCGTGTGTATAAGAGGGCTCTCACTCCCCAGGATGATACATCTTTGTTTGTCTTTTAATAAGGCCGTGGCTGCTTGTCAGAGCCAGTGCCGTGTGTATAAGAGGGCTCTCACTCCCCATGATGATACATCTATGTTTGTCTTTTAATAAGGCCGTGGCTGCTTGTCAGTGCCAGTGCCGTGTGTATAAGAGGGCTCTCACTCCCCAGGATGATACATCTTTGTTTGTCTTTTAATAAGGCCGTGGCTGCTTGTCAGAGCTAGTGCAGTGTGTATAAGAGGGCTCTCACTCCCCATGATGATACATCTATGTCTATCTTTTAATAAGGCCGTGGCTGCTTCTCAGTGTCAGTGCCGTGTGTATAAGAGGGCTCTCACTCCCCAGGATGATACATCTTTGTTTGTCTTTTAATAAGGCCGTGGCTGCTTGTCAGTGCCAGTGCCGTGTGTATAAGAGGGCTCTCACTCCCCAGGATGATACATCTTTGTTTGTCTTTTAATAAGGCCGTGGCTGCTTGTCAGAGCCAGTGCCGTGTGTATAAGAGGGATCTCACTCGCCAGGATGATACATCTTTGTTTGTCTTTTAATAAGGCCGTGGCTGCTTGTCAGTGCCAGTGCCTTGTGTATAAAAGGGCTCTCACTCCCCAGGATGATACATCTTTGTTTGTCTTTTAATAAGGCCGTGGCTGCTTGTCAGTGCCAGTGCTGTGTGTATAAGAGGGCTCTCACTCCCCAGGATGATACATCTATGTTTGTCTTTTAATAAGGCCGTGGCTGCTTGTCAGTGTCCGTGCCGTGTGTATAAGAGGGCTCTCACTCCCCAGGATGATACATCTATGTTTGTCTTTTAATAAGGCCGTGGCTGCTTGTCAGAGCCAGTGCCGTGTGTATAAGAGGGCTCTCACTCCCCAGGATGATACATCTATGTTTGTCTTTTAATAAGGCCGTGGTTGCTTGTCAGTGCCAGTGCCGTGTGTATAAGAGGGCTCTCACTCCCCAGGATGATACATCTTTGTTTGTCTTTTAATAAGGCCGTGGCTGCTTGTCAGAGCCAGTGCCGTGTGTATAAGAGGGCTCTCACTCCCCAGGATGATACATCTTTGTTTGTCTTTTAATAAGGCCGTGGCTGCTTGTCAGAGCCAGTGCAGTGTGTATAAGAGGGCTCTCACTCCCCAGGATGATACATCTTTGTTTGTCTTTTAATAAGGCCGTGGCTGCTTGTCAGTGTCAGTGCCGTGTGTATAAGAGGGCTCTCACTCCCCATGATGATACATCTATGTTTGTCTTTTAATAAGGCCGTGGCTGCTTGTCAGTGCCAGTGCCGTTTGTATAAGAGGGCTCTCACTCCCCAGGATGATACATCTTTGTTTGTCTTTTAATAAGGCCGTGGCTGCTTGTCAGTGCCAGTGCCGTGTGTATAAGAGGGCTCTCACTCCCCATGATGATACATCTATGTTTGTCTTTTAATAAGGCCGTGGCTGCTTGTCAGTGCCAGTGCCGTGTGTATAAGAGGGCTCTCACTCCCCAGGATGATACATCTATGTTTGTCTTTTAATAAGGCCGTGGCTGCTTGTCAGTGCCAGTGCCGTGTGTATAAGAGGGCTCTCACTCCCCAGGATGATACATCTTTGTTTGTCTTTTAATAAGGCCGTGGCTGCTTGTCAGTGCCAGTGCCGTGTGTATAAGAGGGCTCTCACTCGCCAGGATGATACATCTTTGTTTGTCTTTTAATAAGGCCGTGGCTGCTTGTCAGTGCCAGTGCCTTGTGTATAAAAGGGCTCTCACTCCCCAGGATGATACATCTTTGTTTGTCTTTTAATAAGGCCGTGGCTGCTTGTCAGTGTCAGTGCCGTGTGTATAAGAGGGCTCTCACTCCCCAGGATGATACATCTTTGTTTGTCTTTTAATAAGGCCGTGGCTGCTTGTCAGAGCCAGTGCCGTGTGTATAAGAGGGCTCTCACTCCCCATGATGATACATCTATGTTTGTCTTTTAATAAGGCCGTGGCTGCTTGTCAGTGCCAGTGCCGTGTGTATAAGAGGGCTCTCACTCCCCAGGATGATACATCTATGTTTGTCTTTTAATAAGGCCGTGGCTGCTTGTCAGAGCCAGTGCCGTGTGTATAAGAGGGCTCTCACTCCCCAGGATGATACATCTTTGTTTGTCTTTTAATAAGGCCGTGGCTGCTTGTCAGAGCCAGTGCCGTGTTTATAAGAGGGCTCTCACTCCCTATGATGATACATCTATGTTTGTCTTTTAATAAGGCCGTGGCTGCTTGTCAGTGCCAGTGCCGTGTGTATAAGAGGGCTCTCACTCCCCAGGATGATACATCTTTGTTTGTCTTTTAATAAGGCCGTGGCTGCTTGTCAGTGCCAGTGCCGTGTGTATAAGAGGGCTCTCACTCCCCATGATGATACATCTATGTTTGTCTTTTAATAAGGCCGTGGCTGCTTGTCAGTGCCAGTGCCGTGTGTATAAGAGGGCTCTCACTCCCCAGGATGATACATCTATGTTTGTCTTTTAATAAGGCCGTGGCTGCTTGTCAGTGCCAGTGCCGTGTGTATAAGAGGGCTCTCACTCCCCAGGATGATACATCTTTGTTTGTCTTTTAATAAGGCCGTGGCTGCTTGTCAGAGCCAGTGCCGTGTGTATAAGAGGGCTCTCACTCGCCAGGATGATACATCTTTGTTTGTCTTTTAATAAGGCCGTGGCTGCTTGTCAGTGCCAGTGCCTTGTGTATAAAAGGGCTCTCACTCCCCAGGATGATACATCTTTGTTTGTCTTTTAATAAGGCCGTGGCTGCTTGTCAGTGCCAGTGCCGTGTGTATAAGAGGGCTCTCACTCCCCAGGATGATACATCTATGTTTCTCTTTTAATAAGGCCGTGGCTGCTTGTCAGTGTCAGTGCCGTGTGTATAAGAGGGCTCTCACTCCCCAGGATGATACATCTATGTTTGTCTTTTAATAAGGCCGTGGCTGCTTGTCAGAGCCAGTGCCGTGTGTATAAGAGGGCTCTCACTCCCCAGGATGATACATCTATGTTTGTCTTTTAATAAGGCCGTGGTTGCTTGTCAGTGCCAGTGCCGTGTGTATAAGAGGGCTCTCACTCCCCAGGATGATACATCTTTGTTTGTCTTTTAATAAGGCCGTGGCTGCTTGTCAGATCCAGTGCCGTGTGTATAAGAGGGCTCTCACTCCCCAGGATGATACATCTTTGTTTGTCTTTTAATAAGGCCGTGGCTGCTTGTCAGAGCCAGTGCCGTGTGTATAAGAGGGCTCTCACTCCCCATGATGATACATCTTTGTTTGTCTTTTAATAAGGCCGTGGCTGCTTGTCAGAGCCAGTGCCGTGTGTATAAGAGGGCTCTCACTCCCCAGGATGATACATCTTTGTTTGTCTTTTAATAAGGCCGTGGCTGCTTGTCAGAGCCAGTGCCGTGTGTATAAGAGGGCTCTCACTCCCCAGGATGATACATCTTTGTTTGTCTTTTAATAAGGCCGTGGCTGCTTGTCAGAGCCAGTGCCGTGTGTATAAGAGGGCTCTCACTCCCCAGGATGATACATCTTTGTTTGTCTTTTAATAAGGCCGTGGCTGCTTGTCAGTGTCAGTGCCGTGTGTATAAGAGGGCTCTCACTCCCCAGGATGATACATCTATGTTTGTCTTTTAATAAGGCCGTGGCTGCTTGTCAGTGCCAGTGCCGTGTGTATAAGAGGGCTCTCACTCCCCAGGATGATACATCTTTGTTTGTCTTTTAATAAGGCCGTGGCTGCTTGTCAGAGCCAGTGCCGTGTGTATAAGAGGGCTCTCACTCCCCATGATGATACATCTATGTTTGTCTTTTAATAAGGCCGTGGCTGCTTGTCAGTGTCAGTGCCGTGTGTATAAGAGGGCTCTCACTCCCCAGGATGATACATCTATGTTTGTCTTTTAATAAGGCCGTGGCTGCTTGTCAGAGCCAGTGCCGTGTGTATAAGAGGGCTCTCACTCCCCAGGATGATACATCTATGTTTGTCTTTTAATAAGGCCGTGGCTGCTTGTCAGTGCCAGTGCCTTGTGTATAAGAGGGCTCTCACTCCCCAGGATGATACATCTATGTTTGTCTTTTAATAAGGCCGTGGCTGCTTGTCAGAGCCAGTGCCGTATGTATAAGAGGGCTCTCACTCCCCAGGATGATACATCTTTGTTTGTCTTTTAATAAGGCCGTGGCTGCTTGTCAGAGCCAGTGCCGTATGTATAAGATGGCTCTCACTCCCCAGGATGATACATCTTTGTTTGTCTTTTAATAAGGCCGTGGCTGCTTGTCAGAGCCAGTGCCGTGTGTATAAGAGGGCTCTCACTCCCCAGGATGATACATCTTTGTTTGTCTTTTAATAAGGCCGTGGCTGCTTGTCAGAGCCAGTGCCGTGTGTATAAGAGGGCTCTCACTCCCCATGATGATACATCTATGTTTGTCTTTTAATAAGGCCGTGGCTGCTTGTCAGTGCCAGTGCCGTGTGTATAAGAGGGCTCTCACTCCCCAGGATGATACATCTTTGTTTGTCTTTTAATAAGGCCGTGGCTGCTTGTCAGAGCCAGTGCCGTGTGTATAAGAGGGCTCTCACTCCCCATGATGATACATCTATGTTTGTCTTTTAATAAGGCCGTGGCTGCTTGTCAGTGCCAGTGCCGTGTGTATAAGAGGGCTCTCACTCCCCAGGATGATACATCTTTGTTTGTCTTTTAATAAGGCCGTGGCTGCTTGTCAGAGCCAGTGCCGTGTGTATAAGAGGGCTCTCACTCCCCATGATGATACATCTATGTTTGTCTTTTAATAAGGCCGTGGCTGCTTGTCAGTGCCAGTGCCGTGTGTATAAGAGGGCTCTCACTCCCCAGGATGATACATCTTTGTTTGTCTTTTAATAAGGCCGTGGCTGCTTGTCAGTGTCAGTGCCGTGTGTATAAGAGGGCTCTCACTCCCCAGGATGATACATCTATGTTTGTCTTTTAATAAGGCCGTGGTTGCTTGTCAGTGCCAGTGCCGTGTGTATAAGAGGGCTCTCACTCGCCAGGATGATACATCTATGTTTGTCTTTTAATAAGGCCGTGGCTGCTTGTCAGAGCCAGTGCCGTATGTATAAGAGGGCTCTCACTCCCCAGGATGATACATCTTTGTTTGTCTTTTAATAAGGCCGTGGCTGCTTGTCAGAGCCAGTGCCGTGTGTATAAGAGGGCTCTCACTCCCCAGGATGATACATCTTTGTTTGTCTTTTAATAAGGCCGTGGCTGCTTGTCAGTGTCAGTGCCGTGTGTATAAGAGGGCTCTCACTCCCCAGGATGATACATCTATGTTTGTCTTTTAATAAGGCCGTGGTTGCTTGTCAGTGCCAGTGCCGTGTGTATAAGAGGGCTCTCACTCGCCAGGATGATACATCTATGTTTGTCTTTTAATAAGGCCGTGGCTGCTTGTCAGAGCCAGTGCCGTATGTATAAGAGGGCTCTCACTCGCCAGGATGATACATCTTTGTTTGTCTTTTAATAAGGCCGTGGCTGCTTGTCAGAGCCAGTGCCGTGTGTATAAGAGGGCTCTCACTCCCCAGGATGATACATCTTTGTTTGTCTTTAGGAGGATGAAAACTGATTTGATGAAGGAAGGGAGGAAATGTTTTATTTAACGACACACTCAACACATTTTATTTATATGACGTCTGACATATGGTTAAGAACCACACAGATATTGAGGGAGGAAACCCGCTGTCGCCACTTCATGGGCTACTCTTTTCGATTAGCAGCAAGAGATGTTTTATATCTACAAACAGGATAGCACATACCACGGCCTTTGGTTTGCAAGTCGTGGTGCCCACTGACGGGGATCGATCCCAAACCGACCGCGCATCAAGCGAGCGCTTTACCGCTAGGCTACGTCTTGCCCCAACTGATTTGATAAATCAAAAACTGCAAGAGACTGAGCTCTGTGGAAATTTAAACAATCGAGTTGAATCGAAAAATCTTCTTTTAACACAGGCGGATGCTTACCAGAGGTGGCGACTACAGGTTTTTAATACAATTAAAATTTAATTTTTCGAAACCAGGTTGTATAACGTTTACTGTGTACATGTTGTTGGTTGATTTACTTCCAGGCAATATTTGTTTGCTCTATTAAATCCTAGGGGCGGGATATTTAGCCCAGTCGGTTGAGTGCTCGCTTGAGGTGCTTGCATCACAGGATCGACCACCTCAGTGGATCCATTCACCTGATTTAGTTTGTATTCGTTCCAACCAATGCATCACAACTGGTCAAATGCCGTGGTATGTGTTTTCCTGTTTGTGGGAAAGTGCATATAAAATATCTCTTACTGCATTAGGAAAAAGGTAGCGGGTTTCCTCTCATGACTATATGTCAAAATTACCAAATGTTTGACATGCAATAGCCAATGATTAATTAATCAATGTGTTGTAGAAGTGTCGTTGTTGTTGTTTTTAATTAATAAGTAAGGTGCCTATGCAATATATGTGTTTGATGACATATGCATTAGGGCCCTGCGAATCTCAATTTCCCGGTCGAATCGAATATTCGAAAATGTTCTAATCGAATCGAATTTCGAATCTCGAATATCTTGGATACTAATTAAGTGTATCAGATGCAGTTCACGAAGGAAATTAGAACGACAATATGAATATCCACTGCATTGGAAGTACGTACGGTGATTAACATAATTACACAATGTTGAAGTTTTAATAATAAAGCGCCCTAAATATTCATTACATACTTAAAAAAAAGAAAAAGAAAACATCATTCAATTAGCTTTGTAGCAGTGTAGTACTGTAGGCAACGACTCTACGTTTGGGCTAATGAGCAACTAATCAGCAAACTAAAAAATACGTATGATAAGAGTACTATTTGGTTAATAGGTTACTTATACGAATTTCATGTTAAAATGTGAGGTTTTTTCCTGCTTTGTCTTCCACATTGTTTATTGTTTATTAATGTTAAAGGTTGGCCATATAGTTTGTCCTTCTTTTTCCAATTGTCCGTACACTGCAATATTTGAAATTCCGAATACACAAAAATCGAATCAAATCGAATCGAATCGAAGGTTCGGGACGATTTCGAATCGAATATACGAAGCTTCGCATGGGCCTAATATATATATATATATATATATATATATATATATATATATATATATATATATATATATATATATATATATATATATATTAAGCATTCTGAGTACTGCTATAAAATAATACACGTCCCTTACCAGGCCCAAAAAATCTGCATATCTCCTAAGTTCAAGGGACATAACTCTGTCAAACATGGATAATACTCCATAAAATCAATTTGTAACTCTACATGATAAAGCTGCAATTCAACTCAATATCTTGAGCCACTGGGAAAAAAACATTTCCGGAAAACTATATGTATGACAGACGGACAGAGAAAGGACAAACAGACAGACAGACAGACAGACATACGGAGACAAAACTTTGAGTCAGGTGTGAACAGATAGGGGACTAATAAATATTCTATGGTAAGTTGATTGCTTACATGACTGAAAATATTTCTTTTGGGCTTCTTGGCTGACGAGACGAGATCCAAAGTCTTGGAATATTTTCAGTAGTTTTCTCGAAATGACCGCCCAGCTATACTTGGCGGCAGAACTTTTGGAGCGGTCTGCTTTGTTGATGTCCTTGAATAGAGTGCTACAAGAAATAGGAACGGCTGAAAATATGGCACTTGTAAGTTACAACATAGTAAAACAAAATTTGTTAAACGGACATTCCCGAGTTTGTTGCATTGTAAGATGTTTCCGACTAATAAAATATTTCTACGATTAAAATTAATATATTTTCTTATTTAGAATATCAGTGTCTGTATATTCAATGTGTTTCTGGTCGTCTTAATATTTGTAAGAAGCCCAAAATGGATTTTGTTTCCAAATAATTTCAAATAATTTGAATCCTCAGAATAGAAGATAATTCAGAACATGACGTGACTTTAACTTGACATTCCTTTCATTTATTTGATATATATGCACAAACTTCTCGAAATGTTTGAGTCAAATATAGAAATTAACAAGCTGTCAGAGGATGATCTAGGGTGTGATGGAGGGTGGGGGGGGGGGGCGGCCCACCTTAAAATTTTTTTTTACAATCTCCCTCCAAAACTCCCCCAAAGTTACCTTGGCATATCGCCTTATGTCACTGCCCCCCCCCCCCCCTCCCCCCTTACTGGCTGTGCATAGTGTAACTAAAACTACCTGTTAAAGAAATTATCTTTTTCGTTCAAAACAGTCATCTACGATTGGTATATAACATGTTCTGAATCCAGCCAATGCACCACGACTGGTATATATAAAAGCCGTGTTATGTGCTGTGCTGCTGTGGGATGGTACATTAAAAGATCCCTTGCTACTAATGAAAAAATGTAGAGGGTTTTCTGTCTATGACTGTGTCAAAAATGACCATATGTTTGACATCCAATAGCCGATTATTAATAAATCAATGTGCTCTAGTGGTGTCGTTAAACAAAACAAATTTTAAAAACAAACTTTCATGCTCTGTCGTTACTTTGGAAACCAAAACAAGCCAAAACGTAAACAACTTCTGATTTTAAAATACGTTAAACCTAGGGATGTACAAGAAACATTTAAAACCATTCTTATCCCATCATATATGACAACGACTAACCAAACGTAAGTTACAGACATGCTGGGCGAGTTTATTTCTCACCTAATTTCCTGCAGGCGATAAACCGTGAAATGACTGTATGTCCTGCCGTTAGTAACAAGACAAAATTTAAAAACCACATAAAACCATCCACCATTACCCCATCATCACAACCATTGACCAAACTTAAGCTTACAGACACGCTGGACGAGTCAATTTCTCACCTAATTTTCTGCAGACGATAGACCGCGGGAACAGAGTTCTCGTCCTTGAGGTACCACTGCTCCAGTAGGTCTGTGTCTGGCAGTTCCTCCTCCTCGTCCTTGAGCGCCTTCATGGACTTGCCCTCTTTCCGAGCGATGCTCGCACGGCGCCTGTACCTGTTCTCGTCGGGCAAACTCGCGGGCTCCTTCGTCTCGTGTTCCAGGCTTTGCTTCCGGATGCTGTCACGTCTAGGGACTTCAAGAGTCGTCTGTGTCGCCGTAAGTTCAGAGTCCACTTCCAGGGTGAGATTCTTCCTCGCGGTTTCGCGTTCAAATCGGATGCTCTCTATGTCTTGCATCTTGGTTTTCAGTATGGCAAGATGACATTGTTTGTAGATTTTTGCTGCTTCCACTATCGTGTCGAATTCTTCGGCTGGTATTGCAGGCGGAAGAAGGTAAGGTCCGTATTTTTCACCAAGAAGCAACTGAAATGTTAGTAACATATGGACAATATTCTGAGTATTTTAAAGGGGAAAATTAAAATCGGTTTAATTTATATAGTAAAATGGTTTTGGGGATGCACTGGGATTTTTTTTTATTTAGATATTTGTGAATATGACATCATTAATTTCCAAATTAATTTAATATGCAGTTTCCTTTAAATATTAACAGCATGGATAGACGGGCGACAGACGGATGGACGATATATAAGCATATATACCTCCACCTCTTATAGCCTGTAATAAAGATATACATTGTATATATATATATATATATATATATATATATATATATATATATATATATATATATATATATATATATATATATATATATATATATATATATATATATACACACACATCCATTATTAGCTATATTTTGAATTTAAAAAATTCAGTTATTTACCAGAAAATTAATTCCCATGGAATTGGAATGACACTCGTTGATGATCTTCTTGCAGAGTTCCGGAATGCCATGGTCGTCAGAGACCGAGTCTTTCATTGGCCAGTGCAAGTCAAACACCTGTAACTCGTGACCGTGACTGAGGCAGTATTCTCTTAAAGGGAGAAAAACTCGCTCCATCAGCACTGTCCGTTCTACCTGGGTATCTGCAAAGGATTCAAAGTCTTCGTATCAAATTTTAATATTTATGGGTTTGGTCATTACATTCCTGTAAAAATTATTAGTAATTTGTATTATAGGCAAGAAAGATTATTGAATTTAACAATACAGTACAGATGTAACAAAATGGATGACACGTTTGTGTGTTAGCTTATTTGTTTGTTTGATTGTTTGTTTGTTTGTTTGTTTTATTTAGTTTTGCGGTTGGTTGTTGTTGGTTTTTGTTGGGCTTTGGGGGGGGGGGGCTTTTTTTTCTTTTGGAGGGGTTGGGGGGTTGGGTTTTTTGTTGGTTTTTTGGAGAGGTTTGGCTAATATGGCTAAGAATTAAAAAAAAATTACATCACATACTAACTCATAATTTCTGAACATATGTAATTTTGTTACCAAAAAAAACTATTAATAATTGTGTATGTAACACATATGATATGCATACCATGTTAAAAGCCATGGTAATAATCTCTTTCATGAAATTAGGTCCAGCACGTACCTACGAATCCTGAAGTTAAGTACATCTTCACCACTTTTTCATCCGGGGGACACATTCTGTGGACAAATCCCTGCAGCATCTGTGTTCGTCTATCTTCGGTGCTCATTCGTTCACTTTCGCGTGTTTCCGGTCTGTAAACGACGGGAGTTGGAATTGGACTGATCAGTAACTCTTCTGCTATCGGGTCTTCCACATCTCCGTTGTTTTCCGGGTCTAATTCGTTTCTGTTTATTTCGTCCTCTGTTAAACCGTTTTGTACTGGCTCCTGGAGTGAAACGCGTTTCGGTTTCTGAGCTGGAGTGCCGATGGTGGGAAGTGAGGTGGCGTTGTCGTTGTTGTCACTATTGTAGCCGTTTTCAACACCGGACGACTGGTCGTTTGAAAGCGTTGGTGATTTCGTGACTGTCATTTCACCGTTG
>NC_054707.1:82119451-82226951 GCF_016097555.1 Gigantopelta aegis | reverse complement strand
CTTAGCATGTGAATTTATACGGTATCGATATGGTATCTTAGCATGTTAATTTATGTGTTTCTTTCACTGCAAGGTATGCATAAAACATCAGGTACCCTAACAAAATCTTCCATGTTCATAAAACTTCAGCTGTTTTAACAAAATGTTAAGTCATCCAAACACTTTATCTGTTGTATCAAAATGTAAGCTATCATAACCGAAATCAAATTAAATATGACCCAAAATTCAGTAACTTCTGATATTACAAAAAGTCAGCTACCCCAAAAAATATTTCATCTGCTTCAACATAAAACTTCATCTGTCACAAAAGTTTATTGCCATAATAAAAATCCAGTTACTGTAACAAAACAACAGCTACCTCAACATAACTTCAGTTACAGTAATAAAGTTTCAGCTACCTCAACATAACTTCAGTTACAATAATAAAGTTTCAGCTACCCCAACAAAACTTCAGTTGCCGCAAAACAAATCCAGTTTCCCTAATAAAACTAAATTACTCTAACAATACACTCGTTATCCCAACGAATCTCTATTCACCTGCACAAACAAATCCAGTTTCCCTAATAAAACTAAATTACTCTAACAATACACTCGTTATCCCAACGAATATCTATTCACCTGCACAAACAAATCCAGTTTCCCTAATAAAACTAAATTACTCTAACAATACACTCGTTATCCCAACGAATTTCTATTCACCTGCACAAAAATTCAGCTACCCTAATAAAATATCAGTTGTCACAAACGAATTTCTATTCACCTGCACAAAAATTCAGCTACCCTAATAAAACATCAGTTGTCACAAAAAAATATTTAGTTGCCGCAAAAAAACTGCAGTTGCCGTAAAACAACTGCAGTTTCCGCAATAAAACTTCTGTTTACGCAATAAAACTTCAGTTGACACAAAAAAACGTCAGTTACCCTAAAAAAAAAAACCGTCAGCTACCACAGCAAAACTCAAGTTACCCTAACAAAGCATTAGCTACCCCAACAAAACTTCGGCTAGCCTATTAAATCTTCAGTTGCCCCCAACAAAACTTCAGCTACTATAAGATTATTCACTCCATGACCTGACTTGAACCTTGGGCAGAGAAGTCAGGACACTTGACCGCTCGCACTGGGAACAAAGCAAATCAATCTGATTAAGAGGCTGACAACTGGGATTCTTCGTGGTCAGTGCTTCCATTCTTCTGTCCCGTGTTCTCCGACCAGATCAGGCTGGACGTTTTGAAACAGTGTGTATCTTCAGGAAACGGGTAAACAACGGGGGGACGTGTTCTTGTTGACGCTTGGCGCAACGGTCCATTAACGTAAATGCACACACGTTTAAGGTCCTCTGGCCACAATGAAAGGAAGGTATAATTGTTGTAATGGACATATGAAAGGAGTGTGAATGTCAGAGAAACGGGATGGTGAGTTCGTACAATGCCTTATTTTAGTCCGTATTGAATTTAATTATTAGCAGCTAAGCTAGCGACGTCGACGGGTCTGAAGTGAATGAAGTGTAAAAGGTACATGAGATAAACATTGGTACGTGTGACTTATAGAAGAAAAAATGGTTGTGTTTGGAGCTCACGAGAGGGCAAGGGTTATGCGAGGTGTTTGTTAAGCTGTCACGCTGTCACAGTTGTGTCATAATACATGTATATACAACTGTTAAATAGCTTTTCACATTGTAGCTTGACATCCTCGAATGATTTGCCTTGTGAAAAAAGAGCTTTATATTATGTTAGAGAAACGCGCATGTCAAGATCTTACAAGTTCATTTATCGGAAATTACAGTATCACAGTGTGTGTGTGTGTGTGTGTGTCTCTGTGTGTGTGTGTGTGTTGTGTGTGTGTGTGTGTGTGTGTGTGTGTTGTGTGTGTGTGTGTGTGTGTATTTCCTTTAACATGTTTCATTCAATCATCAGAAAGGAACAGTTGCTAAATTTACTTATACAGTGTGTGTATATATAGAGTAAAGTACTCTTATAACGAACTGGAAGGGCTCATGATAATTAGTTCGTTATAGTAATAGTTCGCTGTACACATTTGAAGAAGTTGGTAGTTTTTTTAATTTGCAAAGTCGGCCACTTTGAATTTTTGTCATTAAAAACACCTTACATATCGGCCTGTAGTGCAGTGAAGTGAAAACGTTCTGTCAATACATAGTTCGTTCTATACATGATGTATGTATGTATGTATGTATGTATCTGTGTGTATGTATGTAGGTATGTATGTGTGTGTGTGTGTGTATATATATATATATATATATATATATATATATATATATATACACACACACACACACACACACACACATACATACATACATACATACACATGTATGTATCTGTGTGTATGTATGTATGTATGTATGTATGTGTGTGTATATATATATATATATATACACACACACACACATACATACATACATACATACACACACACACACAGATAGACAGATAGATAGATAGATAGATAGAAAAAGATATATATATTCTGAAATGACACGGGTTCTGCGTTTACTACATGGAAATGCAATAAGCTAACCAAATGAAGAGTTGAGTAAATACAGTGCTATCAACAGACCTCGGATATTCTAGATTGACTGACACGTTTTTGCTATACATATTTATCTTGTAGACTTTATTTCAATCCATGGCTGCCACGTCGTATTGAGTAACTACTCTACACATAATAAACTAAGAACGTAAGCTATTTTATCACTTTTTGTAAACTTGAAACTTTAGATTATAATAATAGGTGTTGAATTTTGTTATTATCAACCACACTACAAAACAAACTTTTGTTTGGTTACATGTGTGTTGTTGTTGTTGTTGATGTTGTTGTTGTTGTTATTATTGATCTTGTTGATATTTGATTGTTAAAAGGTGGGGATTGTTTTTATGGGGTTTTTCTTTGTTGTTCAGAGTTGTATGTCGTTTAATTTGGGAGTTTTGTTTGTTTGTTTTTGGTTTGTTTTGTTTTGTTTGGGTTTTTTTTGTTTGGGTTTTTTTATTTGTTTGTTGGGTTGTTGTTGTTGTGTTGTTGTTGTTGGGGGTTTTTTTTTTTGGGGGGGGGGGGCATTGATGGGGTTGGGGTGTATGAATGTTGGGGCATTTGTGAGGGATTGTTACTAATACTTTGTAATATATAAGATTATTTGCTTCTAACTAATGTTGAATAGTAAATACATAGCATTCGCTTGTTAGTAGTACTGTCTCGGCTATTCTTTAGACAAAATAAGTAATTTTAAGGTACTTTTATAGAGGCGGGACTTAGCCCAGTGGTGTAGTGCACGTCTGATGCGCGGTCGGTCTAGGATCGACACCCGTCAGTGGGCCCATTTGGGTTATTTCTCGTTCCAGCCTGTGCACCACGACTGGTATATCAAAGGTCGTCCGTGGATGGTGAATATAAAAGATCGCTTGCTACTAATGGAAAAATGTAGCGTGTTTCCTCTTTATCACGGTGTCAAAATTACCATATGTTTGACATCCAATAGACGATGATTAATAAATCAATGTGTTCTAGTGGTGTCGTTAAACAAAACAAACTTTAACTTTGTACTATACAGCAAATTGTAAGTAGTGTATTGAATATTACTAGACATTTCAGAATATGAATAAAAGCCAACAGAACAATAACCCACCGGACGAAAGTCCACTGAGCTATTGTCCGGTGAACGATGTCCTACATCGTCCATGCGATTTGTGAGATAGATCATATGCCACAGGACTTGCAAGAGTTGTTCAATGGATTGCCCCAAAATCAGTTTGACAATATTTCTCAAGCCATGAAAACTTTCTGTTATATCTGAAAAATTCAACTTAGTCTTCCATTTTCATTTGGTTAAATTTAAGAGGGGGGTGTTGTAGTATTTATATTATACATTAATTTAAAGGTTTTATGTAGTATAGTTAGCTTCGTATTACCTTTGTCGTCTATGAAAGATCATTGATGGTATGCTTCCTTAAGAAGTGTTTGTCTGATTAACCATGTCAAGCCTGTGGACAACTTTGACCTCAGCCATTAACCATGTCAAGTCTGTGGACAACTTTGACCTCAGACATTAACCATGTCAAGCCTGTGGACAACTTTGACCTCAGCCATTAACCATGTCAAGCCTGTGGACAACTTTGACCTCAGCCATTAACCATGTCAAGTCTGTGGACAACTTTGACCTCAACCATTAACCATTTCAAGCCTGTGAACAATTTTGACCTCAACCATTAACCATTTCAAGCCTGTGGACAATTCTGGACCATACGACCTCGACAGAATTAATAATACATTAAAATAAATAGCTGTGAAAGGGTTAATATAAATACTAGTACCCTTAATGATTTGCTTCACACTATTTGGGTGAATGTTATGGTCATACCTTCAGCCATGTTGCTGCTTTTCAGAGGCATCATTCTGAGGAGATTTAACTGTTTAAAATTGTCGTCTTACCTCGAGGATTTTTCTAATGGCGGCGTTGGGTTCTGTGACGCCAAATTTGCTGTGCTTTGTTTTGTTTCTACGTGATCGTCGCCGAGTGCCCACGAGTGCTGGTTTCGATCTCATTTTAGGCTTAATACGTGGTAATACCAAAGACGCGGGCATCTTTATTTCTTTCTTTCTTTATGTCTAATCTAGAACTTCCTCTAAGGTTCAATATGTGGTAATATCCACAGACGCAAGCATCTTCAACTCTGGTGTATGGACAGTGTATCACAGCACTTTTTCTTCCTCGTCCTTGATATTGAGGATACGATGTACTCTCAAGGTCTTTGGAGATTCCCTATAATGCCCTGAAGTCAGATCGGGTATTTGATGTACTCAAGGTCTTTTGAGATTCCCTATAATGCAGTGAAGTCAGATTGCGGATATGATGTATTCAAGGTCTTTGAAGATTCCCCATAATGCGATGAAGAAAGTCTTTGGAAATTCACCGTAATGCGATGAAGTCAGATTACGGATATGATGTACCCAATGTATTTGGAGATTCCTCTTAACGCAGTGTGTGAAGTTAAACGGAGATGTGCGCCTGTGTCTTGAAAGCGGTACCTGATGCTTACAAGTAATCCTTAGTGTGCCACGGTCTGTAGGTGATATCCTCGCTTTTATCTTCTACCCGGAATCACAACGAATGAAATATCGGGAATAAAACACCTTAGTATTTACTCATGTTTTTGTCAGAAACAACAATACTGTAACAACTCACGATCCTTCATACATCCTGTCAACAGATAAAATGAATGACTGCAACGTTGTTGTCATCGTTGTCTGCACGTTCAATTAGAACTCGACCAGTTTAGGTTTGAATTGTGTGGGCGATGTTTTCGTTGGTGAGCTCCACAGTTGTTCTGTGGAAGACATATTGTAACAGATCACAATGTATCAAACAGCACAGCTTTCTGTCCAGTAAAACTGTTTTGTGTCACTGGAAACAGAAGTGGACTCCGCCTGCTGGTCGTTAAATAAACTGTCAAACTATAGAACTGGTAGTTATTAAGAAGTATTCTAAGATTAATTGCCTCTGTATGCGTACAGTATTCTGTACAAAAACTGACCCATGTAAGTCTACTGTTGACTTTTCCAGTTACTGTATATATTTTTTCTCAGAATATATATTTCATTTCAAGCGTTTTCCATTCTTAGTTTTTCTCAGAATTGTTTGGGTTTTGTTGTTGTTGTTGTTGTTGTTGTTGTTTCTTTTTGTCATTCACATCTCTTTGGATTTTTTTTCCCATTTGCAATTGTATGGGTATACCGTTTCGTTCGTTTACTGTAGAGATTTTTTATTTCTGTAATTGTATGTTTTGTTTTTCTTCACGTGTTACCGCCGATTATTTTGTCTTTACATTTCACGGACTTGTTGGTTTTATTCAAATTGCTCTCAGAATACATTCCTCTTGGGGTGTATATTCCCAGCTTTCTCAGATTTGATCTTTGACGTCACACAAATCCCTTGATGGCTGCTTCAACAGGTGTGTTGCTCTTTTTTTTAATATTTAGAATTTGAAGGAAAAATCCATTTGTGTAGTAATTCCGTATTATATTTCTTGACACATTTCAAAAAATGTTTTACTGAACTCACCTCATCTGTTTCTATATGATCATAAAAAAAGTTTCATCACAGTACACCGTAAAATTTACTTGCTACACACAGTTCACCGTAAAGCTTATTTCCTACACAAATTATAAAAGCAATCACCACAGTTTACCAGTAAATATTTTCAAAATATATATAATAGTATTATCCTTGTGATGATAGTTAAGCATGGCTTAATCGTCTCGAATCTTTCCACATTTAGAACACCACGTATTGCAATCTCATCACTTAAAAGAGTTGTAGCTTTTCTTCAGAATTTAAATAATAAATCCAATGGTGCAATTACTCCCATATAATATTTCTTGATTCTTCTTAATAATTTTCATATAATTTTTACTAAACCTCTCATCAAATGTCCATACGATCATCAAAGCTTATTATAAGACCGCAAAGATATAAATGGTATAAACTTCCACTCATGCATTCACTGTGTTTATAGCTGTAAATTAGAAACCAGTGGGTGTTAAAAACTCTATAGCACTTGATTTGTTATCCTCTTCAAAGTCATTCTAAACCTTCAACGCGTCCCGACAACAGTACACACACCTCTACCCTGCTAAGAGTGGGTACTATTTTTCAATACATAAGTATTCATCTACCGTGTTCACAACGCTTCAGACAACACACCGCTTCTGAAGGTATCATGCGGTTATTGGTAAGAAAACGGGGCGAATTAGCTTCGTTGGTCGTACGTGAAATAATTATTTGTCGACTTTTTTTTTTAATCTCAAAAGAAATGGCATGAAAGTGAGTGTGTCTCTTTATTGCGTTTGAGTTTCCACTCGAGTAAATACTCTGCTTTTGTGGGTATTCGTTTTAGTGAAGCCAATCATCAATTACTACGAGGAACTTCTATCAAGGTCTGTAATCGAAACCCCGGTTTGATCAACTAGTGATAATAGAAGGACTGGGTTTTCACACTATAATGGTTCATATGTGGTTGGTGTCTATTAGTATATACATTGTCGTGTTGAAAGAAGAAAAAAAGGTCTTTCGGGACTCCTATACCTCTCGACATGTTGAAATGATCTAATGTGTAAAATAATTTACTGATATGTTTACTCCAATGATTCACTCACTGAACTCAGAATTTAAAATGAGAATTGCATTGCAAAAAGTAAAACTTATTGATGTGACTTAGTAGTAATGTCGACAGTTAAACAGAAAACTGTAATGACAGACGATTAAAATATTGTGTATTGTTGAAAATAAATTTGATTGAGGTAATACTTGTTTTGTTTTATTTTGTTTTGTTGTTGTTGTGGGGGGGGGGGTGGGGTTGGGGGGATTGTTTGTTTTTGTTTTTAGTTTGTCGTAGGTTGTTTTGTTTTTGTTATGTTTGTGCGTTGTTTTTGTTTGTTTTGTTTTATTAGATTGTTTGTTTTGTTTGGGATTTTTTTTTTTAGTGTGTTGTTGATGCTGTTGTTGTTGTTTTTGTTTTGGGGTTTTCTTGTTGTTGTTGGGGGGGGGGGGGTCAGTTGTTTTGTTTTGTTCTGGGTTTTATTTTTTGTTTTGTAGTTAGGTTTTTTGTAGGGTTTGGTTGGGGGGGGGGGGTGGGTTTGTTTGGGTTTGGTTTTTTGTTTGTGTTTTTGTTTTTGTTGTTTGGGTTTTTTTAGGGGGGTTGTGGGGTTGGGGGTCTTTTTGTCTTAGATAAGAATAGAAGTTTAAATTTAAATTTATAACACAAGTTATTTGAGTCTTATGATAATGGAGATTTTAAAATATTTTTATTTAGAAAGCATTAAGAATGATTTAAGAGATATATAATGCGGGAGGGGATTACTGCACGAAAGGAGGGGATTTCTTTTTATATCGCTTCGTTTCCTCCTATCGTGTTTCTGGTATTACAATCAACTGTACTCACGTAGTACCAAGGACATAATTTCAAAAAAGCAGTTGCCGTTAAAACGTTTTTTTCCATTACCTTGGGGAGTTGCATAGACAGATCAAGTTGGAACGCGTTTGTTGAAATTGTTAGCATAAAGTAAATGGAATATGTCACTGTTATTTCTTCCTCATTCTATATTACCATAAGACTTATTAAATTGATAATGTCAACATTGGTGCATACAGTGGTAGGCAATTATATATACATAGGATACAATAAAAACACCTGGATGAACAATGTTCACTGGCCTGAGTGACCTGTTGGTAGGTATTGGGTTCGCATCCTAGTACTGGTTCCAACCAGAGTGAGTTATAACACACACAAAAAACACAATCTGATTAAAATTAGCTCTACTGGTCTACCAGTAGATCTAACAGCATTGCGTAGACTCCCATGTCCAGGTGACATTTCATCTATAAATAACAATTTAAATATCGACCAATTACACTTCGCCTTTTTATAGCGTTATTTGGGACCATACAAATTCTAAAAATATCGGGCGAGACTATTTATGTAATCGGCGAACTTGTTGGTCTATTGAAGCGGTCAGGCCCTTTTAAGGGCCCTATGGGCAACACCACAACATCATAGAGGTCTAATTAACGAGCTACTCTCGATTCACTAATGTCAAAACCTATATTAGCTCCGGAACTTTCTTTTTGACCGACTGTTCAAAATTGCGCCCAAATTCCTCAATCAAGCTTGCGCACCTTTTCTCTTTTGGCATAATTCTTGCTCCATTCAAAATTCCATAGCACCATTACCCCCCCCCCCCCCCTCCGCCTGCTACCGACCACGGTCGGGCTGCTGATGCTGGTGCCCTCTCCCCCCCCCCCCACCTTTTCTGTCCTTGACGGAGGAGCCGGCCGAGGACGGCTCTTGTGCCCAGGACAGGCGTGCGCTACAACAGCTTGCTCTGAATGTGCACGTAAAGCCCTATGACTTAACCTGACCTTGTTGGTCTATTTCAACATTAAAAACAAGGGGGAAAAGTGCAGTAATAAACTCTGGATTGTATACTAGTATAAACAGATTCTATAGCTATACCGTCACGGGTGTTTTTTTTCGTCTTTTATATTGAAATTAGTTTCCGGCATACTTCGTAATTCACTCGAATCATTTCGTATACCCTCGGCATAATCCCGAATGTTTTCAAATTCTTTTCAAATCACTGGCATGATTTTGCAAGTAAGGTTTTGATTGGTCGATTGAAAGATCAACTGGACATGAGCTCCAACGGGGTGCTGTTAGATCCACAGGTAATAGTAATTAACCAGTGGAGCTAATTTTCATTAGATTGGAGAAAAAAAACATTATCGTAAGTTGGAGATCTTGAGATATTTTCGAATGCATGATATTCCCATATATATTATACATCTAACGTCATGAAAACACAAACTAACATCTCGACACAGTCTTGTCCTTATCTACTAGACGGAAATAGTGTTCTAATTCATTTGTTTATTACTACCATGGAATTTTATATACCCTACTATTCGCAAGTCAAGGGTCCTATTCCCTACTGATACTCCATATCGGTACAGAAAGGAATACTTGTTCAACAACATTTTAAACACGGGGGTGCGGGTCCTGGTTGGAGCTTTTAGGAGTTTGATTAGTTCCGGTCGATGGAGCACTTTGGCGCGCTAAGCTATACTGGCTATCGACAACCAAGTCCCCGTGATTTTAAACTTTGGCTACAAAAATAATTGAAACTGGCGAACCGTTATTTCGATATAATATATACATAGGGGAAGGGTAGGTTCATTTTTTTCCGAATTAAACGAAAATTATTACAACATTTATTCATATTAACATTACTACCTTAAGGTTTCAAACAAATCGTTATGCATTTTTACATGGATTAAAACTAATATTGTGGGTAGAAAGATAGAAATACATGGTAAACAGGTTTCAGGTCAGCTAATTTTTTCCGAATATCTGTCTTTTTTCCCCGAATTTGAGGGTTTTCCCCTGTCTCGTACGCTTATGAATATATACCGAACTCCATTGAAAACGCACCACTCAGTTTTCAGTTGTGGCTATCACATGTGCATACAATTTTGGGATTATTTATTGCTTACCAAAAGGCATCTAGTTATACAAAGTCAGTTAAATGTATTATTTTTTCTCGAATATCTTTTATTTACATCTACCAGTCTGACTGGTGCATTTTCAGTGGAGTTCAGTATATTATGGCTGACAGAGTTAAAGTTTGTTTTGTTTAACGACACCACTAGAGCACATTGATTTATTAATCATCGGCTACTGGATATCAAACACTGTTAATTTTGACATGTAGTCGTAGAAAGAAAACCCGCTACATGTTTTCCATTAGTCGCAAGGAATCCTTTATAGCCAGTCCAACAGACAAGACAACACATACCACGGCCTTTGATATTACCAGCCATGGTGCACTAGCTTGAACGAGATATAGCCCACCGATGTGCCCACCGACGGGGGTCGATCCCAGGCTGACCACGCACCAAGCGAGTGCTTTACCACTAGGTCACGTCCCGTCCCACGCCATGACGTCTACAACTTAGCCACATTCTGCCTCTTTTATTTCACAAGAGTTATTCTAGTACTGAATTCAATCCGAACTTTCGCGAGCGGTCGTACACCATAAACTCGCAACTAATCAGTCGGCACGGCTTAGACCACCCCACAGGTATTATATTACTGTTAATAGTTATTTTAGTACGGCCCTGTGGGTTGGACTCGGTTGCTCATAGCTTTTAATCAGATGACATGACCAGAGCTCCATGGAGGAGAGGAGAATAATATACAGCGCGTATATATACAGACTTACGGCATACGGCACGTACCACCACCTACCAGGTATCTATAATATGTCACAGATTGTGTCAGCTCATTAGAGTTACATACGGCACGTACCGCCACCTACCAGGTATCTATAATATGTCACAGATTCTGTCAGCTCATTAGAGTTACATACGGCACGTACCGCCACCTACCAGGTATCTATAATATGTCACAGATTCTGTCAGCTCATTAGAGTTACATACGGCACGTACCGCCACCTACCAGGTATCTATAATATGTCACAGATTCTGTCAGTTCATTAGAGTTACATACGGCACGTACCACCACCTACCAGGTATCTATAATATGTCACAGATTCTGTCAGCTCATTACAGTTACATACCTACCAGGTATCTATAATATGTCGCAGATTCTGTCAGCTCATTAGAGTTACATACGGCACGTACCGCCACCTACCAGGTATCTATAATATGTCACTGATTCTGTCAGGTCATTAGAGTTACATACGGCTCGTACTACCACCTACCAAGATATCTATAATATATCACAGATTCTGTCAGTTCACTGCCTTAAGCAGGTGAATGAAAAATGAAGGAATCGCAATGCTGATCAAAGATCAAACAATATTAGCATTGTCGCAAAGTCGCAGATCGATATAAGAAGATTAGTAATGCGGAAATAGAACTCTCCTAACAAGGAAACGCAATAATCGCTTACACCACGATTGCTATCCAACATGCAACGCGGTAGTGTTATATTGGCGTGAATTTTCGCGTATGTTCTCACAACAATTGAGATATTTCTGAATTGTTCAGTAATGAACACAAAAAATTGAGATTTCTACATGTAGTCTGATTTAATGAGGTAATTATGTTTCGCATACATAGCCTATATTTATTAAATTGATGTAAATTATTGTAAACAACAACATTTCAATAATGAAATGTTATCTTCAGCGTTTCATTATTGAAACTACAACAATCTGAAAGTCTTGAAAGGTTTCGACTACGTGATGTTATCGTGTTACCGCTATTCATAAGCATCACTGACATTTTGTGCTCTGTCTAATACAGAAATACGACTTGGATATGGTATCAACAAAGGGAACAAATATTTGACTGGAGACGCAGAGGGTTACTGTAATACTGACTGTTTTGGTCAGGTCGGACGTAACGGGGGTTAATAGACCATTCATAAAACATCCGATTGTTCATAGCGCTAAAAAGCATTGAATTATAGGACATCTATAAACATATACATGTACTAAAAATAATGTTTGTTAAGTTTCACTTCTTTTGTGGCAGGGACGGGTAAACAATAACAGTGTCAGACAAAGAGATGAGAGAGAGAGAGAGAGAGAGAGAGAGAGAGAGAGAGAGAGAGAGAGAGAGAGAGAGAGAGAGAGAGAGAGAGAGAGAGGGAGAGAGAAAGAAAGAAAGAAAGGAGAGAGAGATAGAAGGGGAAATAGAGAGACAGAGAGAGACACACACAGAGAGAGAGAGAGAGAGAGAGAGAGAGAGAGAGAGAGAGAGAGAGGATAACGACGGAGAGAGATGTGTCAGGCAGAGAGAGAGAGAGAGAGAGAGAGAGAGAGAGAGAGAGAGAGAGAGAGAGAGAGAAGAGGCGAGAGATACACAGACATACAGGTGGGGATACATGGAGAAAGAGAGAAGGGGGCTGCAGTTGACACACAAAATGCATTGAACCAATAACATTTTAAAGGTGGCCTATTAGTGTTTTAAAAAATCGCTGACGAGTTCAGTTTGACAGCACTTGATAACTCGCAATGTCCGGTGTCCGTGTACGCATTTAGCTTTATGGGTTAGTAACAGTTCGTTGAGTACGCCGACTCGTAAATAAATAGTCGTATAAATCAGCACGTGTAAGTGAATTAACTGTAATAAAAGCTTCAGGAATTGATGGTACAATCAGTCTCGGTTGACACTCGCCCGGGTGGAATACAGGGTATCCAAGACACGGGATCGTTTGAGTAAACGTGAAGCATCACTTGACTCACAATTATGACGTCTTTACTCATTTTAAATACGCTTTTTATTTCCAAATCGGTACACGGTTATCTCTCGTATACAGATCAGTAACCATGCAGTATAAATAATGCAGAATGGTTCAGGGTCGTAACAAAAATAAAATAGCTATGGGGCATAGGTGTTGCTAGGATTTTATATTGGGGAGCCACCCACATTGGGGTGCTATAGCAAGACAATACATGTTTCAAACTGTTTGGACGAATTAAACACTAAACCAGCAGTGTGCTACTGATACACACACACACACACACATACACACACACACACGCACGCACACACACACACGCACGCACACACACACACACACACACACATATATATATTCTTCTAGGGGAACCTGAAATATTACTGTTAATATCAACTATTAGACCGAACATACGTTTTGACCACAGACATCACATAGTAAAGAACGTTCAGGTCTGTTTATTAACACACCGAAACACATTCCATAGTTTGCACGTGCATCACGCAGTTGCCCCGTACACGTGCGTGGGGTGTCATTCTCGATTTTGACAATTTCCAGGAAGGTCGATTAATCACTGTGGAACATTATTTCTGTCAATCGTTTTCATTCTGTTGATCATACAGTTGTTATTGTGAAATTTTTTTAAAATTTATTGTTTGAATTTGCGATTTACTGATGAAAAAATGTCAACTTTCAAATTTCACTTGTGACCCCAATCATCTTTCAAGATATTTGGTGGTCATAAAACCTACTGTAATACTGAACTACCGGTTGTAATGTTTGTCCAATTAATTCACTATTATCATATAACCGTTCCCCACAGCTACTATACCTTACGATTTTGGCAATTGAAAATTCTTATTAGAGTTCCCCTACTTTTTTTGAAGAGTGTATATACAGTCAACGTAGATATCTCGACCTCGGTAAACACGAGTACACAACATATCTCGAGGTCCATTGCCAGTCCCTGCATTTTCCCTATGTAATGTTACCAAATCGAGCACTGTTATCTCGAGCACGCTAACTTCGAGTACCAGGCTTATGTCGAGCACATTTTGGTGTCCCTAGGTACACTTTGTTGGTTTTTTCCTCGAAGTATAACAAAAATTACCTGCTTTGACTATTGCTTTTATTTGCCATTTTTGTTCGTCCCTAAATTCCTCCCAAGTAATAAAGAGCATTGTATACACTGCATTAAACTGGAGCGGGTCCAGGCGTTTATGAATGGGAGATGCCAGTTTGAAGTCGAACTCCTCAGCGCCCCCCCCCCCCCCCCCCCCCGCCCGGATCCGAGCCTGTTACAAACTAATAATATTGTTAGATTAAAAAAATCAATCGACAAAAAAGGAAAGTTGCAATTGTAATTGATAACTGTCCGACGCATCTTTACCTCTAAAAACATTTCGCACTTACAAGCATACACGCACATGTGTACATCACATATATAAGTAAGTGGGTGCCTATGTACCTACCTAAGAATGTCTTCATAGCCGAGATCGTATTGTGGCAAGCCTGTAAGGTGCGGGCGATTCGGTGCCACAGGTTCGAATCCCAGCAACGGCGTGATACTATTTGTGAGGCCATAAAGGGTATAATTATTTCATGCGCCAGTGTGTCAATATCTATGTGCATGTATATAACAGTGAAACCCGACAAACATGCAATATATAGATATATTCACACATCATGCTTGCTGGTTTTCGTACATTACTCACACAGGTACCAGTTATTATTGGTTTATGTGTAGTAAATGGGTGAATTTTTAAAATGCAATTAATGCAGAATGATTCAATTTGTATTAAAGAGTGGTGGGTATATATTTTTAAGTGCGCCCTCTTTTTGCGTCATTAATTATTGAATAACCCTAACGTGAACTTATGAAATAATTTTGAAATGATATAACTTGTTCAAACACTCTTGCACTTACTTTACTGACTTTTAAAAGACTAAAAACTTTTAGTTGTGAAGTGCGTGACATGTGATACGCCAATTGCAATTGCGCGTCTTGCGTAACAAAGTGAGTAACAGAGATACGTGGGATTAGAGATATCTTTCTATGACACTTGGGATAATCTTAAGCCGATTTAAGGTGTTAATATATCATGGACATTATGCTCACGCGACAATGCGTGTAACAAGCATTCTGGCATGAGTAAAATGTGCATGCATTGTATTGGTCATTTTGAATTAGGTCTGTATATATTCTGCGAAGAGATTCCGTTGTGATCTTGTCACTGTTAAGTACCCAGTGTACAATAATGCCTCATATGTCTGGGTGTATCATTATAAAGTTTCAAGTTTCAAGTGTAGGTAAGAAAGGAAATATTTGTTTAATGACACCACAGCACATTTTAAAACTATTATGTGCCAAACATAAAACGACTATTTTTATAGTTAGTCTAGAATAAGAAAGAAAACTCGCTTAAGTCACATAGGTTACACCTGCCGAAAAGCAGCATGGAATATACATATAAATGCACTTCTTTATAGACAGGACAGCATATTTCAATGTATTTAATGTACCAGTAAGTCTATTTTAAAAAAAACGTTCCGCGATTGGAAGTCCAATATATTTTGAACTAAAAGATATATAATTATAAAACTTTCTATACAAATTATTTTAATTACTTATACATCCATATACAAATAATTTAGAAGACTGGCTTTTATACTGTTGTCATGGTGAAAACATAACATAAGACATGGAGTGGCGGCAGCGGGTTTCCTCACTCATTATCTGTGTAGTCCTTAACCATATTTGTTATGTCCGACGCCAAATAACCGAAATAAAAATATGTTGAGTTAAAATAAAATAAATTAAAACTTCCTTTTTTAAGAGAAAAAAAAATAATCTGAAATATATAATCTGAAATATATAATCTGAATGACTAAACCAATGGGGTTTTTTATGGATGGATGGATGATGGATGGATGGATGGATGGATGGATGGATGGATGGAAGGATGAATGGATGGATGGATGGATGGATGGATGGGTGGCTGGCTGGATGGATGGATGGATGGTGGGTGGGTGGACGGATGGATGGATGGAGGATGGATGGATGGATGGATGGGTGGGTGGGTGGATGGATGGATGGATGGATGGATGATGGATGGGTGGGTGGGTGGACGGATGATGGATGGATGGAGGATGGATGGATGGATGGATGGATGGATGGAGGATAGTGGATGGATGGGTGGGTGGATGGATGGATGGGTGGATGGATGGATGGAGGATGGATGGATGGGTGGATGGGTTGATGGATGGATGGATGGATGATGGGTGGGTGGGTGGAGGATGGATGGATGGATGGATGGATGGATGGAGGATGGATGGATGGATGAAGGATGGGTGGATGGGTTGATGGATGGATGGATGGATGATGGGTGGGTGGGTGGAGGATGGATGTATGGATGGATGGAGGATGGATGGATGGATGGAGGATGGGTGGATGGGTTGATGGATGGATGATGGGTGGGTGGGTGGGTGGGGTGGATGGATGGATGGATGGGTGGGTGGGTGGGTGGGTGGGTGGGTGGATGGATGGATAGATGGATGGTGGATGGATGGATGGATGGATGGATGGAGGATGGATGGATGGATGGATGGATGGATGGAGGATGGATGGATGGATGGAGGATGGGTGGATGGGTTGATGGATGGATGGATGGATGGATGATGGGTGGGTGGGTGGGTGGATGGATGATGGGTGGGTGGGTGGGTGGGTGGGTGGGTGGATGGAGGATGGATGGATGGATGGATGGAGGATGGATGGATGGATGGATGGGTGGGTGGGTAGGTGGATGGGGGTTTATGGCTGGATGAAGTAATGGAGTTATGGATGGATGGATGGATGGATGGATAGATGGATCAACATATGCTAGCTCTTGTAACCGTAGTGACAGTACAATGAATTAATGGTATCTCGTATATATTGTACACACACTATTTAAAAATCTATTTGTTGTGATTTAACCCGTTATTAATTTCATTGTCACGTGCTATTTTTGGTGCGACGCTCCCGGTGTCGTGTACAATAGCTCCCCATAAAAGACTACATTTACAGAAACACATAAATATTGATTATAACGACCGGTAACGTGTGTTTCACGACCGCTGGCTACCGTGAAAGGTTTGTTCACTAAGATGTTTGCCATTGATAATACTTTCCATTTGCATACCGGCTACCATCAAAGGTGTATTTCATTGACATGTTCAACAGTGATAATCTTGTCAGCATTATGATTTGTGACATGATAGCCAAAGTACTAAAACAGCGAACTAAAAACTTGAACTGAAAAAAGGTGGATACAGATTCCAGTAGGCAAAAATCGCATTCATATCGTTGTTCGTTGGTTACATGGGTAAATACTAAATAGTTATTATATTCAATTAATATAGAAAAGAAATGAGCTATTCATATTATGCATAGGTTAATATGTTGTTAAGACATGTCAGAACAACTATAATGTGTCATGTATTGTATTAAACTGTCCTAACTAGTCGATTGACGTCACAGTGCGTATTGCAGAAATATATCGGGGTAGGGCTATCTTTCTGCTGTCACTTCTACGACTGTATTTGCTAGACTGAGCGCTCTTACAACTCGATTCTCGTCATATAACCCATTAGTTGTTACTCTCAGCGCACCCGTCTAAGTTGCGAGTGAAGGCAAAATTACAACACAGCCGTTGAACTGGCCAGCTTCGTGATAACACTATTATAATTTTACATCATTTGTATATTTTATTTAGTTAGTTATTTATTTAGTTACTTATTTATTTATTAAATACATTTATTTATTTATTTATTTATTTTAAAATCAACGCGCGTTATTTTGTTATTTCTTTGTCAGGTATTACTTAAAATTAGATAGTCGACTTAAAAAGAAATAATGTCATCAAGTCAAAGATCAAGGTCAAGGGTGAAGGAATGTAAAAATCATTATGTCTTGTTTGTTAAATATAAAGCACAGCCAGAATTCTTTTCTTTCTTTTTTTCTTTCTTTCTTTTCTTTCTTTCTTCAAACTAAATTACCATGGCAAATCTGTAGAAGACAAAATTGCTGAAATAGCGTACAGAGTGCGAACATCTAATGCCTGAACTTAGTCTATAATATTATATACAGTAATTCCAAGATCATTTGTTATCAGTTACTCTAAAAAAAAAAAATATATATATATGTGTGTGTGTGTGTGTGTGTGTGTGTGTGTGTGTGTCTGTGTGTGTGTGTATGTATGGATGTATGAATATTTATATATTGTATGTATGTCGAGGTTGACTGTTACATACATAGATATTAACGCACTGGCACAGGGGATAATTAAATCCTTTCTGGCCTCACAAATTGTCCCGTTCCGTTGCTGGGACTCGAACCTATGGCACCGAATCGCCTGCAACTTTGCAGACTTGCCACGATACCTTTTGAGCCATTGAGGCATACATAAAAAGGATGCTCTTTAACTCAACTATATGCATGGGGTCTACAAGTTACGTAGACCTGGCACTGGCTAGTATGTATTAATGTATGAATATCTATATATTGTATGTATGTCGAGGTTGACTTGTTACGTACATAGATATTAACGCACTGGCGCAGGGGATGTATGTATGTATGTATGTATGAATATCTATATATTGTATGTATGTCGAGGTTGACTTGTTACATACATAGATATTAACGCACTGGCGCTGGGGATGTATGTATTGATGTATGAATATCTATATATTGTATGTATGTCGAGGTTGACTTGTTACATACATAGATATCAATGCACTGGCGCAGGGGATGGATGTATGTATGTAGGTAGGTAGGTAGGTATGTAGGTATGTAGCTAGGTATGTAGCCAGGTAGGTAGGTACGATTCATTATAATGATTTACATACGGTTTTATAAATTTTAATTTTCTGAATCAAATGTGGATAAAAAGTTACATAATTAAAAATAATTTAACATCAACTGATAACGCAAACAGGTTTTTTTCAAAAATATCAAACGATAATTAATTAAGAATTGAACGATCTATATACTTAAATGGAAGATTTCTTGTAAAGCCGTTAGAGTATGAATTTTGAACTAATTAACATAAGGCAGAGCGTCAAATTATTTAGAAGATTTATAAATTACTATATTAAAATTGCAGTCTTCACGGTTAAATTTAAATTTAGTATATTATATCACCATATAGTCTTGTTTGTAACATTATTTTAAAGCAATACAATTATCTGCATTATATAAATCTCAAAGAAAATGAATGACGTTGCGCAACCTGTGCCTAGCACAAGTCTGATATATATGGTGGAGCGATTACGCTTTTTGGACGGTCCGACAAAATGAATAATTCCCCATTCCAGTCGGTACTCCTAGACGGACATATTAAAAGCCAAGGTATGTTCTGTCCTGTTTGTTGAAAAGGGTTTATGTCATGGTAATTTGTTTCTTCCCTAACGCATTCCCAAGTCGTGTTGAGGTCTCATTAATTTCACGTGTCACTGAAAAAAGGGAGATAATTCTATTTTAGAAGGATGAGAGTGTTTTCGTCTAATTCAAAGTCAGTGTCATAAACAGGATAAACAGACAATGTAAAATCGAATAGGATCTAAAAATCTATTAACGTCTGGAAAATCTTCTCTTTTTTTAATGAAATAAAACAACATACAATATTTGTTTATGATACAAAAGTAGAAAACAAAGATGCTTTGCTATTTGACATTTTAAACTAAGACTACATGGAGCCTAGGTAGTGAGAGAAGAAACACGTTATCACCACAAAGACTACTGAATAACAGACTGTTATTAATACTAATAATTAACTAATAATTACATAAACTTGCACAGACAGAACATCTGTTCAAACATGTCACGTCATAGGGAAATGGTTGAAACAGAACATCTGTTCAAACATATCACGTCATAGGGAAATGGTTGAAACAGGACATCTGTTCAAACATGTCACGTCATAGGGAAATGGTTGAAACAGAACATCTGTTCAAACATGTCACGTCATAGGGAAATGGTTGAAACAGAACATCTGTTCAAACATGTCACGTCATAGGGAAATTGTTGAAATAGGACACAAACTCAATGGGACCATCGAGCGGGATTGTTCTTACTACCCATCGTACCTTAAGTAAGCTCTCTATCACTCAACTCATTTATTCCATTTCGACAATGGCTAATATTAGTGTTTTGGCAACCTTTGTGCTGTCATTTAATTACCTTTCTTTTTATCTTTACCTTCATTATTACAATAATTAAAATATAAACAAACAAAATATGAAAAACCCCTCCGAACACAAAACAAACAAATCAAAATCGGCTTCATTTTTATTAATTGTTTTGCTTAGATTTGTTCGTTCGTTTGTTCGTTCGTTCGTTCGTTCGTTTCTCAATGTGTTTAATATATATTTTTGTTTAATTGTACGTCAACAAGTATTCTGATTTTTTGTGTGTGTGTGTGTGGGGGGGGGGGGGGGGTTGTTTACTATGTTAACTTATACTCATCTTTTTTAATGTTGTTAATTGTTAATATAATTACAATTGTTAATAATTACATTATTATGATTATTGATAAATATTAATAATTATATACAAAAATAGCTCTTCACAAACCTGAAGGTACTAATAAATAATGGTCGTGAAGCTAAGAACGGCACTTACAACGGTTCATTAAACAAGAAAGGCGTTAAAAACAGTGACTATGACAAACAGCAGCGAAATAACGACGATACGTTTAATACCAGTGTATGCGGCGAATGATAACAGCAACAGCGCTCCTTTGAACTGTATAGCCAATAACAACCGAGAGAACAAATATTAATTTTAATACATACTGGTATTGACGTGGAGACATCACTGGAAACTTAGGGCGAATCAGTTACAGGGGCTGTTCAGTGTGTGCCATTTGGGGAGGTGGTCTAGTTGTATTAGGATTTTACTTAACTATTCATTCATCCGTCCGTCCGTATGTCTGCCAGTCCTTTTGATCATGCTATTCCATTCGATTTAATTTAATTTAGCAATATAAACTGACTTTCGGTACAAACGGCGCGGGACGGACAGTTAGACAACATGTGTTATAACCCATATGGTTAAAAATATCTTGGTACATATCAAAATGATATGCCCCACTGGAACGCCAAATGAGACGTAATACTTCGACGTCAGATTGGCGCACCAAACGAGTTGAGCGATATAAATTAAGATTGATTATGGGTAATAAATATGATAATAAACTCGCTACCATTTTAAATGATGTTTATGTCGCTCGTAAAATATTTTTCATTGTCACTCGCTAAAGCTCGTCGCAATTGAAAATTATTTCACTCGGGACATAAACATGATACGAAATGGAAGCTATTTTAATATTCTATAATTATTCCAGTATTGGGAACATTATTTATCTGTTACAATTCTACAGCAGAGCATCTAGGAGTGCGTACATAACTCCATGGGACAAAGTGTGCAACCCCCCACACACCATTTTTTTTTTTTTAATAATAATAATAATAATAATAATAAATTCCCGCAGCTGAAACAACAACAAACGATTTTTTAAAATCAAACAATCGAAAAACGTATGTGCCCATTAATTTTGGGTATTGAAGATCCAATTTTCTCCTAAATTAATACACCTCAAAATAAGCTTGCATGAGTAATATTCACAGCTAATTCCTGTTATGATTAGGTTTAACGACACCACTAGAGCACACTGATTTATTAATTATAGGCTGTTGGATGTCAAACATTTGGTAATTTTGATATAATATTATAGTTAAACAAAACAAAATTTAACTGTCATGGGGTACTGGTTGGAATGGGAGAAAAACCGAGCCGACTGGCGGCGATCGATCCTGCGACCTTTTGCACCTTTGGCAAGCGCTCTACCACTAAGCCACATCCGGCATAAAAAGACCACCCCTAAAATGTTCCCAAGATTCGCTCGACATAACAAATAGGTATCGTCGTCACTTCCGGGATCGCTTTTAAAGCGCCGTCGTTGAGCAGTAAAGCTAATCGTCAACATATGGGTAACACACTCATCAACACCAGGTTGCTATGAGAAGAAAAAACTATTACTTACACCTGATGAGAGAAATATCACATATCCGGGTCTTTGATCGACACGTGTCGCGGAGTATGGAATGTCAATCGATTGATACAGAAATAGCGCTCCTTCTGTATACACGGTATAAACAGGACGTGTTTTAGGTAGAGGTAGAGGTGGGTCCACGGAGATGGACACAGGAGGGTAGGATACTAGGATTGGAAAGGGAGAGATAAACGGACCAACGAACGGAAGACCGTGTATTATTACTCACAGTTCCGAAAACTAGAATCCCAAAAGTTGATTATATACTGTTAATGGAGGGAAAAAACAGAAAGATAAAATAAAAATGAATGAAAGAAAGATAGAAGAAAGACAGAAAATGTAAAGAAAATAAGGAAAAAATAACGGAAATGGAGACTTAATACATTTAATATAAGCATTAGCACGATAGTAATAATAATAATAATATATTTTACGACAGCTGTGAAATATTACCATAAGATATACACATCGTCAGCCTTTTAGCATATCTCGTTTTTAAAGCTTTTGAGACCAGTGGACAGAGCTGACGTTTATACCAACAGAAATTATTTCTTTAAAAATTATTTGAACTAGAATAAGAAGAACAATACTGTTATTGTTTTTTGTTTTGATAATCTTTAAATAATTAATTTCTGTTCCTATAAAAATCAAGTGGGTTTTTTTTTTATCCCCATTGGTGTCAAAAGCTATAAAGATGAGTTAGACAATTATGCAGATGAGTTAGACAATTATGCTTAAGGCTGACTACATAAACGTGTTTCCAAGCGAGTCTCTCTGTACATACCTGATTGCCACCGATCGGTTCCTTAATTGGAATATAACCAACTATCCTTGATCGGGATCGATCTTTAATAAAATCGGGAAAAGTGTCCATTTCCATAGCGTTGGTTTCACAGAATGGTCCCTTTTCTTAAACAAATTTGCACCTGATGGCCACTAGTTGAAACTTGAAGTAATTACATTAAACAAAAACATGTTGTTTCGTAATCGCTTCTCCTTATTGTTTGGTGTTACGGTGTGGATGAATAAACACTACTGTGTCCTTGAAATTCCCAACCGGGTGACCACTATAAATTGTCGCAACCAACTTAATACATATGAAACAAAACGTGATGACTGAGATCTGCTCCGTCGTTGCTGCGACAAACAATTCAGAAGAAGAAAAAAGCCAATGGAAGACATGCAGACAACTCTTGTCAAACGTCAAATGGTTACTGGTATAATTTGTGCATGCAATTTATCCTCTTTAGTGTCATACTCCTGTCACTGGTTTCTCGCAGTGGTCGCAAACGAGCGGTACGTGTTATAAATTAGAAATCAGAAATAGATATGTTATTGCCATCGACAAAAGGTGTATCTGTGTTGTTAGCGGCTTTTTGCGCGACGCGGGAAGCTTACAATGGCGCGAGCATTACCGCGGCAAAAATGCTAGACCATACAACGTTGTTTCTGAATGAAGTAGTTTTGTATTTTATGACCTCCTGGATTCTGTGTACATATGTATTCACGTTACCTATATAGCGTACGGCGTCTGAGCAAAACTGTTGTTGGAATTCTAAACACTTCGAATGGCAGACTACATTTGAGAAATGTCCGCAATTATATTTCGGTTCATGTTAAGTTATGAACGGAAAAAACAATGTGCAACCCCGCGTGATTTCATAGCACTACATTCTTCCACGTTCCATGTTTACTTTTGTTAGACAGGTGACAAAAGAAGACAATGTTTGTTTAGCAAAAAATTGCACATAATTTAAACCGTTATCAGGTTTCGTCGAAAGAATGTAAGTGGTGTCTTTGGTTGGGTTGGGATTTTTTGTTTATTTGGGGGGTTTGGAGGCTCATTTTTTTTGGTTGAAGTTATTTTTTATGTTGTTGGGTTTTTTTAATTATTATTGTTGGGTATATTTGTGAGAGGTTGTTTTTGGTTGTTGTTTATTTCTTTCAGGGGGTTGCTGGTTGAGTCCTTTTTTTCGGGTGTTTGGGGCTGTTTAATTTGTAATTTTTGGGGGAATGGGGTGTTTGGTATAATTGTGTTACGTGTTTGTCTAGTCCAAAACTGTTCCAATATATCGATGTCAGTTAGCCTACTGTATCTCACAGTGGTGCGGCGAGACGTAGCAATATATCGATGTCAGTTAGCCTACTGTATCTCACAGTGGTGCGGCGAGACGTAGCAATATATCGATGTCAGTTAGCCTACTGTATCTCACAGTGGTGCGGCGAGACGTAGCAATATATCGATGTCAGTTAGCCTACTGTATCTCACAGTGGTGCGGCGAGACGTAGCAATATATCGACGTCAGTTAGCCTACTGTATCTCACAGTGGTGCGGCGAGACGTAGCAATATATCGACGTCAGTTAGCCTACTGTATCTCACAGTGGTGCGGCGAGACGTAGCCTAGTGGTAAGGCGCTCGCTTGATGCGCGGTCGGTTTGGGATCGATCCCCGTCGGTTGGCTCATTGGGCTGTTTCTTGTTCCAGCTAGTGCACCACGACTGGTACATCAAACGCCGTGGTATGTGCTATCCTGTCTATGGGATGGTGCATATAAAATATCCCTTGCTGCTAGTCGAAATGAGTAACCCATGAAATGGCGACAGTGGGTTTCCTCCCTCAATATCTGTGTGGTCCTTCACCATATGTCCGACGCCATATAACCGTAAAACTGGAGATTTGTGGTTGCAGCGTTAGTATGAGAGTTGGCCCTGCCTTTATAACATGATCTAACCTAACATTCAAATGATTGCTGAGCTGAACAAAAAAGAAAACAACCAACAAAAAGAAAAATACTTGAAAGAAAACGGGCATTCTTTATTGATGGATGTATATTCGTCACCGATACATTATCGATTGGCTGAAATAGCCCCGTGCTCCTAGAAGTCGGATCTTATACGTAAAATGCACGGAAGAAAGACATGTTTTATTTAACGACGGACTCAACACATTTTAATTACGGTTATATGGCGTCAGTCATATGGTTACGGACCACACAGATATTGAGAGAGGAAACCCGCTGTCGCCACTTCATTGGCTACTCTTTCCGATTAGCAGCAAGGGATGTTTTGTATGTACCATCCCACAGACAGGATAACACATACCACGGCTTTTGACATACCAGTCGTGGTGCACTGGCTGTGACGAGAAATAGCCCACTGGGCCCACGAACGGGGATCGATCCCAGACCGACCGCGCATCGAGCGAGCGCTGTACCACTGAGCTACGTCCACCCTAGATTCGGTTGATATTTTCCATATTATGAAATATTCGTGACGAATCCTATATTGTGTGCAATCCATGCTTCTCTCTCTCTCTCTCTCTCTCTCTCTCTCTCTCTCTCTCTCTCTCTCTGTGTGTGTCTCTCTCTCTGTGTGTCTCTCTCTCTGTCTGTCTCTGTGTGTGTATGTGTGTGTGTGTCTCTCTCTGTGTGTGTCTCTCTCTCTCTGTCTGTCTCTCTCTCTCTCTCTGTCTGTCTCTCTCTCTCTGTCTGTCTCTGTGTGTGTGTGTGTGTGTGTGTGTGTGTGTGTGTGTGTGTGTGTGTGTGTGCGTGCGTGAGTGTGTGTCGGGATATATAATTTTGTTTAATTGAAAATAAGTTCATTTATTCTGCAACCACTGTTTCTATTGCCCAGTTATGATAACCGATTAAAACAAAGTCATAAACGTAGTTTAGCAGACTGTGCATAGCTACATTACAAAATCGCTCATTTGACCTCTACAATGTAGCTGGAATAACAGCAATAATAACTTAATTTTTATGGACTGCAGGATATAAATAATAACTAGTTAATGACGTAGGATGTCTAGTATAGGCTTTATCCTGTTCAGGCCGAATGGGAAATTTCGCTCGACAAGCGTCGCGGAATTTCCCATTCTTACGTTCACAGGATAAAGCCTATACTAGACATCCTACGTTATTGACTAGTTATTCTCTATATTCACAAACATCACGTGTCAAAATCCACTAACTCTTCCACAGTGGTATTACAACTTAGACATGCGTAAACATGCGGGTCGACATCAAATGAGAAAAAAACTACTAGCCTTTGTTAAGCTAATTTGATTTATAATTCAAAAAGAAGCAAAAACCTGAATACAATCTATTTATATTTTGTGTATTCGATCCATCCTGGATTATTATAATTTAGTTTGGGACAATGTACTGTAATAAAATCACTCCGTCAATAGATATTTGGACAGTCTGTAACATGACACTTCTGTGACATGTCTGTAACATACGTCCGTAATGTGACACGTCTGTAACTTGATGTTATTCAAATTATAGTGCATGCATTCACAATATTAATTAGTTTGCCGGTTAAAAAACAAGAAGGTCAATGCTCATGTATTAGATATAAATTGCTCTAATACACATGGGTACTGTTAAACGGGAGGTTGGAAAGGAGGACGTGCTATTTGGCGAGTTTATGATTTAAAGATATTCATACATGTATCTGTAGTAAACAGGTCTCCCCAAAGGAAGCTAAAGGTTGTTTTGTTTAACGACACCACTAGAGCACATTGATTAATTCATCATCGGCTATTGGATGTCAAACATTTGGTAATTCTAACTCGTAGTCATAAGAGGAAACCCTTTACATTTTTCCACTAGCAGCAAGGAATCTTTTATATGCACTTTTCCACAGACAAGAAAGCACATACCACGGGCTTTGACCCCCCCCCCCCCCCCAAAAAAAAAAAAAAAAATAATAATAATACAATCACTAACCCTTCCCTAAGAATTGGCGAACACTCATACATCAGGGGCGGCGCACACTTTTCATAGAGGTACGGCATGGTTGTATCTGTGAAAATGGCCTTCACTGGAGAATTGGAAAGGAGAGTCTGGCAACCTCGAGCCGTACCACTATTTTTTACACTGTGTCGCCCCTCTACATGTTTATATTGATGATAAGTATACCCGTATCTGTGACATGCCTGTGTTAACATACATACATACATAGACGACAATAGTAACATATGTGGCTAAACTCCTACCTGCAGTGTATCAGTCGACATAAAACGCGGATATAAATATTACCAATCCTCTTCCTTAAAGCGAATCAGACAAAATTGGGGGGGGGGGGGGGTGTCAAACTGCCCATTTCAGAGATAACGGGTAGCTTCTATGCCTAACCTAGTTCCGCACCAAATTTGAGTACTTTTTACAGGTATCCCATACATATTTCAAGCACAAGGTTACTTGACACAGTTGTACTAGATGATATACAAATGCAAACTTTTTTAACCCAAATGAAACTATTATTTTACAACCAACACACACATTTATTACAAATCACAGGACTTGTGGTATTAACTGCTGTATCAAAAGATGGATGCACCTCGAACTTTCACCCAGCCGGACGTTATTTGGTTTAGTGCTGCCTTCTACCTTAAGGCAGATAGATGGCCTACGATCACAGAACTTTATCTTCACGTATCCAAAAATAGGTCCGCACAAGTAGTCTGCTGTTTGAGAGATTGTTTTATGGCAGACAGCTTTGTAGTGGCAATTATGAGACTGACGTTGATAGGGGAGAGTATGTAGTGTGCAAACATATGTAACTTGTTAATACTGAAGATTTCTTTGCGGTAATATCAGCTGAAGCAAATGTAATATTTTTAGTGTTAAAAGCCAGGTTTAGTGGTTGTGTTTGGTTAAACTAATATCCTGCGAAAAAGAGCTGAACGACAAAGGTGCATAAACAATATACTGGTCAGATAATGTTAATAAAGTTAAAATTTGGGGGTTTTAACGACACCACTAGAGCACATTTATTTATAAATCATCGGCTATTGGATGTCAAACATTTGTACGTGTACATGTCAAACACCCATGTGTACGTGATGCGTAATGCGTGATGCGTATTGGAACGTCACCGAGGAGTTCGGGAATTAACGTATTGCGCATTACGCAACACGCATCGCGCATTGCGTGCATATGGAAGCGCTTCAATTGATTTCTATATAAACTGTTGTTTACTCACCACGCACTAAGCATTACGCATTACGTACACATACGAAAATACTTGAGATCTGTGGCCATGGACTGGCCATCATTTCTAATAACGGATCAAGGCCACTACTATTATTAACCACTGTCCAGCACAGAGAGCTAAGAAAACTGAACAGTGTGCCCGTAACAACGTATATGAACCTTAACAGGATATAAGAAAACTGAACAGTGTGCCCGTAACAACGTATATGAACCTTAACAGGATATAAGAAAACTGAACAGTGTGCCCGTAACAACGTATATGAACCTTAACAGGATATAAGAAAACTGAACAGTGTGCCCGTAACAACGTATATGAACCTTAACAGGATATAAGCACAAAAATGAAAGGAGGGGAACATGTGTTGGACAATACATACTATCACGGTGGTGGAGACATTTATGGTGGAAGGGGCACTGGGAAGGAGCAACTGTTGTTTTTTAATTTATTTTGAACTGACCACTTTACTTTCTCTCCATTGAATTCCACCTCGTTCCTTCTTGTTTTAGCAGCTAGCAAGGGCGGACGTAGCCCGGTGGTAGGGTCGATCCCGGTCGGTGGGCTCATTGGGCTATGTCTGGTTCTAGCCAGTGCACCACGACTGGTATATCAAAGACCGTGGCATGTGATAGCTTGTGTGTGTTGGATGGTGCATATAAACGTACCCTTTCTACTAATGGAAAAATATAGCGGGTTTCCTTTTTAAGACTTTATGTCAAAATTACCCAATGTTTGACATCCCCAACAGCCGATGATTAATAAATCAATGTGCTCTTGTTTAACTTTTAGCAGCTAGCATCTTGTATCTTTCAACATATTTTTCTGTCCACTTCCATTTCCCAGTCCTTGTTTCTTTGACTGTAGCGGGTGCTTGTCCCTTGTGGCTATCTGTGCCACACATTTGCCACTTTTCATGATCATCGTTTGCTGACAACTTTGGAGATAGTTAGGTAGTTACTCTTGGCCCATGTACTAACTTCTAAACAATATTCATTCAAATATTTACCTTTGTTTGATACCTAATAGCTGAAGTATTTTATGCATGGTGTCGTTAAACATTAATTCATTCCACCTAAAATACTCCCCTACTATCGGCGATCGTTAGTTAGTGCCGTGGGTTAGATCATATTTAACATTCATTCAAATACTTACCTTTGTTTGACACCCAATAGCTCAGGTATTTTTCATGCAGGGGTATCGTTAAATATTCATTCAACTCGCCTAATACACTCCCCTACGTGCTACTCCCGACGGTCGTTAGTTAGTGCCGTGGGTTAGATCACCTTTATTAGGGCAGACGATGATTCGGTTATGAGGGTGTTGGGAAGTACACAGTGACTGCAACCATGGTAACCTTAATATTCATGACTTGCCATTCCATTAAACAATGCAGATATACTGATAGGCTGCTCTGATATGAAGTGTTAAATTAGCATGAATTCTTTTTTAATACACAATGGTTATCTGTGTGAAACTGAACATGGGCTGGGGAAGGATAAGAAAATAACTACATATATGCACAACATGTTTTTGCTGTCAAGCATTGTACACACGAATTGGAATGCTACCTATATATGAACTAAACTACATGACAAAGCCTAATATTTATTTGCAGAGTTGTGTAAACAATGAATAACAACGCGGTATATTGTGTCCATGCATTCGGGTCATCTCGGCAGCTCATGTTTCATTCCGGGTAATCCGTAATATGTCGAAGTGTCCAGACTGTGGTTTTAAAGCTATTCAATTCCTTATTCAACAGTCTAGTATTGCTGGCTTATGGAAACTTAAAACAACTTGCCTATGGGAGCTTCAAACAATGACCTACTTATGGTCCCTATAAACTGAAATTTAATTTATTGCTCGTGTTTATGAAGCAAAATGTACAATACAATAAGTTTAGTTAAACACTGTATATGCATTCGTGTTTATAGCTGGCATTAACACATGTTCATGTATAAGCTAAGCTTTGATATTCTTCCTTCTCCAAAACAGGCGATTACTGATACGAATACGTCGTGTGTAGTATTTTATAGATCTACAACTACAAGAAAAAATGTCTATCGGGATCAAAAGATGGCGTAAGACATTTAATATATTAATCAATGTTAAGTCGACGGGCGTACTCGTGTTTGTCATTTTGTTGGTCCTGACTTAGCAGTGTAGACACACTCATGTCTGAATATATATTACACACACACACACACACAGACACACACGCACGCGCACGCACACACATACAACACACACAATACACACATACACGCGCGCGCACACACACACACACACAACACACACACACAACACAACACACAATACACACACAACACACACAATACACACAGCACACACATACATAATACACGCACACACACACAACACACAATACACACAACACACACACACACAACACACACACACACACATCCCCGATAATCAAATAATACTTATTAAATTCGCCCCTGACCGTAACTATATCATCATTTGATTATATCTTGTTTGTTTGTTTGTTTCTTTCTTTCTTTTTCTTTATACTTATTTTTGTTTTTATATCCAAGTAAGGTTCAGGCATGCTGTCCTGGGCACACATATCATCTATCTGCACTGCCTGTCCAGGACAGTGGGTTAGTTATCAGTGGTTAAATGAATGATTATATCTTACCGTAACACTCCTTATCAACGAAGGCTGTCGGTGTGCTAACCTCAGTCCATGGTCGGTCTTCAATTTCGTCAGATGCGGGCGGAGCCCTCTATCTCTGTCTTGAGATCCCATGTCTCTGTCTCTGTGGTGAAAACTCGATCTACTTAGCAAGATGAAACCATTTCAAGTATTAGAATCATAAATATTGTTCAGATCTGTCGTCTATTTACAGACACAATTTTTCAGTATCAGAATCATAAATATAGTCCGTATGAGGCAATTTTTGTCAATAATATTATCAAAAATATAGTCCGTTTGACACAATGTTTTAGTATTAGAATCACAAAAGTTTGTCAGACACAGTGTTTCTGTATCAGAATCATGTAGTTTGTCCGGTACACGTTGTCAGATTCAGTATCATTTAGCTTGTCAAACACAACTATTCAGTATCAGATTCATATATATAGTCCGTCAGAAGACATTTTCCAGTATCAGAATACTATATATAGTTCGTCAGAAGACATTTTCCAGTATCAGAATACTATATATAGTCCGTCAGAAGACATTTTCCAGTATCAGAATACTATATATAGTTCGTCGGGCACAATTTTTCAGTGTCAGTATATCAGTTAGCTTGTCAAACACAGCTTTTCAGTATCAGAATCCTATGTATATAGTCCGTTAGACGAAATTATCCAGTATCAGAATCCTATATATATAGTCCGTCAGATACAATTGTTGAGTATCAGAATCCTATAAATGTATATAATCAAAGTTCATCGTCCATCTACGACCGCTATAGCGGATTTCAGTTGGTGAACTCTTTGCCCAGAGATACAAGTAATGAAAAAACCATGTCACTAAGGTGTACACCACAATACATGTGTTATCTTCACCGGTGTCTCCAGATGACACCTTATACCGTCTTCAACATAAAACCAAGTCTTCCGACACGACAAAAACATACGACGTAAGGCAGGTATACGTTTACACTGACAATACGTGAACAAATAAAGATTAAGTCAGTAATGGGAAAAAAAGGAAGAAAGACTCAACAGCACAAAATGAGTTCAAAAACTCTTGACTAAAAATATCATGACTCGCCTCGACGCGGTATCCATGGAACCTACGGGTGAAAAACAACAGGCCATTCTTCTACCTGTTTTAAAACAAGAACACTAGATATGTGTAATACTTCTGAAACGGGTAAGGTAATACTGTATGTAATCAACATTTGGTGCTCGCACGGTTGTCCGGAGTACAAAGAGTTAATTTGTTGAATTGTGCGTGACTGTTGAGGCTTTTTCATTGTGGTTCGTTAGTATTTGGTTAATGGTTTTAACGTTAAGTATATGTTTTTTTCACGGTTGACAGTTCCTGTGTAACAGCCCGGCGGGACGTCACTTTAGGAGACGGTACTCCTCTCGTGTTACGACAGTGGTTTTATTGTCAACTAGACGTGCACTTTTGGAGCTGATTTTATTCACAAAACTCGCAAATCAACACTTTGTTTTTTCTGTAGCAAGTGCAAAATACAAATGCAAACAAGTTTCCACCAAATCAACTTTTTTTTCTGTAGAATGTTCAAAATACAAACGCAAACCGTTTTTACAAATAAAGGTATTTTGATCAGTACCAAAAACAAATGGTTTTCTGCTTTTAGTCACACGGTTTTACCATGCGAGTATATCACGGACCGAGTACGTGATGAAGGAAGGAAGGAAACGAGAAATAGACCGACCACGTATCGAGCGAGCGCTGTACCACTCCCCCCCCCCCCCCCCCCCCCCCCCCCCCCGAAAAATGTAGCGAGTTTCCTCTCTAAAACTATATGTCAAAATTACCATATGTTTGACATCCAATAGCAGATGATTAATAATCAATGTGTTTCAGTGGTGTCGTTAAACAAAACCATTTTTTGTTCATACCTGAAACATACAATGAGATTTAATCTATGCAGTTTGATGGTAATTTATAAGAAACTTTATTTATTTACACTATAATTGTTTTTCCAATTATTTATTTTTCAAAGTTGGTATGGGTTTAAAAAGTAACAATAGATTTGTCTATGAATTTTAAGTTCATTACAGAGTTACATTCATGCCAATTCATTGGTTCCCTTACTCAAACGGATTACAACAGTGTATCAACTATAATCTGTAGACACTATCATAACAGTTTATATAATGTATCAACTACCAGACTGTGGGATATAACAAATGTCGATTTTTGCATTCCAAATTTGTTTAAGATGAAGCAAGACGTGTGTCCATGCTCTCTGGAGTTACACCCCCCCCCCCCCCCACCTGGGGGGACTCATAACAACATATGGAGTGTTGTTGGAGTACCGCGTCGCGTACACCGGGTCACGGGCAACCGTGACCTTGGTGTACGGCGACCCGGTTCCAACCAAGAAGAGGAGGACGAGGAAGAAGAGGAGAAACCCGCCAGGAACGGTTCAGGAGGGGCCAACCCCGGTGGCTAAACCACCGGCAGCGGCTCCTTCTGCTTCGCCGTTTCCTGTAGTTTCCACCGGAAAGAAGGAAGGGAAGCCAGTCTCGACCGGCCCAGCTCCCGCTCCGGAGGCGGCCCGAGTTCACGAGGCTAGTGTCACTAGGACTCAGACTCGACCCAGCACTTCGCCACGTCATACTCTGGATAGCATTGACGTGTCACCAATTCTACCGGTGTCACCAATGGCTATCCCGGACCGCCAAGGAGCTGTTGGAAAACGCAAGGCAGAGGTGGCGACCACCGTTCCCATCATAAGAACTCCACCAAAACAACCTCCGCCACCACCAGAAGGTGCAGAGTCCGGTGAATCCATGGACTCCTGGACTCTGCACGGGAAACTGGATCGCCGCTTCTCAAAGTGCGCCGTCATTGATGTCCTGGACACCAAGCACCTCTTGGCAGTGCCCCGTTGCCGTAACTTTGAGGACATCCCGAACACCGACGGTGAATTCGAGATGCACCCGGTGACCTTCAAGGATGGGCGGTCAGCTGTGAGTATCACCCATCATCTGGACAACCGCTACAGCCAGGCTCTACTGTTTGCAGAAATGGACAACATTTCGATTCATCGCCTGATGAAGAAGGTGTTCCACAAACAGTATCCTGTGATCACTAGACTGCTAGCGAAGCCGGATATACACCAGCTGATCCCCCATCTGGACACCAGGGTTTGGCTCTCCTCCCCCTAGTCAACCTTTCCTCCGTGAGTACTAACCTCTTTTATTGGGCTAGTTAGACTTTAAACGTTTTGGAAGCAGTTCTAAATTCTTATGTTTATTTTTTTATAAGTAGTCTAACGCATTTTATTTTGGCGCCCGTTCATTTGCTCAAAATCACCTTAAAAACCTTTTGGCTGAGCAGTCTTAACTACTTTTGGTTAAATTTTAGAGTCCGGACATGTTTTGGATGCAGTTACTCTTTGTAGACTTAGGTAAAATACAGGCTTCACCGAGGAATCGAAATTCAGCCAATCAGAGCACGGCTCCCACTCGGTGTACTTCAAGTTTACGAAGTTTCTGCTATTTGGTCCGCGCTCGCGTCGACCTTACTAAATGGCTTTATTCCAAATTCCGCCCACCTCAAACTTACCCCCCCCCCCCCCCCCCTCCTGCTCCGGAGTTAGTCACTGGCGAAGTCAGAGGCTAAATCCGTGGTGGGCGTGCCTGAACCTCTGTGGATAGGGGCACGTAAAAAGAGTTTCCCTGTTCCCTATAACAAATGTTTCTTTGGAACACAATGTGTCAGATGTTCCCCCAGTAATCTTCTTATGTTTTTATTTTTTATGTAAATACTGTTGTGGATTTATATACGGAATCTATGTATATATATGGCACATAGTATGCTCGCACTGCCGTAACCACCACGTATGCGACAACGGACCTACGTCGAGCAACAACCAACGCTAACGTCTGAGAACAATTTACCTCGTTTCTGGTGGGGAAAACGTAATCGTAGCCGGCTTTAGACGCTCCCCGTTTCTGATGTGGTTACGGATATCCGTAAAGCGCCAAAATACACACAAAACGAGCGTTTTTCAGTTGTCAAGAAAGAAAGAAATGTTTTGTTTAACGACGCACTGGCTACTCAACACATTTTATTTACGGTTATATGGTTAAGAACCTTAGAGATATTGAGAGAGGAAGCCCGCTGTGACCACTTCATGGGCTAATCTTTCGATTAGCAGCAAGGGATTTTTTATTTTATCCCACAGACAGGGTAGTACATACCACGGCCTTTGATATACCAGTAGTGGCCCATGAGCCTACCGACGGCGATCGATCCCAGACCGATCGCGCATCGAACGAGCGCTTTACCACTGGGCTACGTCCCGCTGCCAGTTGCCAAGATGAACGTGACACGAGATCTTTATGTGACAGCACTGTGACTTTTTATTGAACAGTAAAAACTGAAAATAGTAATTGTAGTTTGAACATCATAATTATGTGTTATATACTAAAGCTCGCTCCAAGGACTGATTTTCTTGAGACGAGTGTCAGAAAAACCATCTACAAAAGGACGAGTACCAGAAACTATTAATCTACATACCGTAGTTTTTTATCCTCGGTATGACCGTTGTCATGTCAAATTGACTGGATTAATGGTGCAATGGTGTATTGGCGTTTGTACATGGAGCAGGATGCGAACATGAACAGAAATGATACTTGTCCACACCCATCTAAATGTTTTATAGCTTCTATACAGTAACTAGATACCTAGATAAAGATATTCAGTTTTAGAATTTATCACCAGACTCCTCTGATAACGCCCAAAATATTTACCTGGTATGGCAATGTTTGCATTAAAAACATTTACATGTAATTAGACTTGTTATTCTGTTCTTGTTTCTCAACAGCACCACACGGTCAGTTTTTTGTAAACTCCGTCTGTCCACATTTATTCAGTGTCACGAATTACAAGGTCGGCTTCGTACAAGGCATTAACAGATTATAAATGCAAATTAAATTTACTTACAAATGAGGGAAAGAGGGAGAGACCGCTATATTAGCATCATTCTATGATGCGATTTTTGTTCCCCTTTCTTTTTTCGAATTTTATGTGTACCATTTCCTTGGAAGGCAGAGATTCAGACAACCAAATGAGCACACTCCCGTTGTCTAGCTTTTGAGTAAGGAAATGTTTATTTAACGACGCACTCAACACATTTTATTTACGGTTATATGGCGTCGGATATATGGTTAAAGATCACACAGATGTTGAGAGGAAACCCGCTGTCGCTACTTCATGGGCTAATATTTTCGATTAGCAGCAAGGAATCTTTTATATGCACCATCCCACAGTCAGTCAGTGTAGCACATACCACGGCCTTTGATATACCAGTCGTGGTGCACTGGCTGGAACGAGAAATAGCCCAATGGGCCCATCGGCGGGGATCGATTCCACACTGACCGCGCATCAAGCGAGCGCTTTACCAGTGGGCTACGTCCCGCCCCTCATAAAGAAAATGTATTTTTAGTCATTACAAAAAAGTTAAATTGTTTGTTTAACAACACAACTAGAGCACATGATGAAGTATTCATCATCGGCCAATGAATATTAAGTATTTTAGTAATTTTGCCGTGTAGTCTTAAAGACAAAACCAGATACATTTTTTCATTAGTAGTAAGTGATATTTTATAAACACCATCCACGACTTTTGATATACCAGTCTTGGTGCACTGGCTGGAAAAAGAAATATTCCAACAAGTCCAGTGATGGGGATCGATCCTAGACCGACCGCGCTTATCACTAGGTAACGTCCCACATCCATGTTATTACAAAGGCATTGTGTGCTGGAAACAGTTTAATGGTAGAAAACTCAGTAGTCTGATTAAATGGGAGTTGTCATATTTTACCAATGGAATACCTGACTACCATTTTTGCATTGGAGTATGTACAATATTCTCACAATATAGAAGTTCAACACAAAATGCATTGATAAAGATTTTCATTTTTATTGTATTTTCATGAAGCACAAATGAGATAAATACATGTTCAATGTTTTGTAGTTAATAATCATACAAGAGGTCATATTGTATTAAAACCAATGCCTACAATGGTAGGATTGTGATTTACTATTATAATTAAAAATCAACAGAGCATTACACATCGATCTGTTCCCCCCCCCCCACCCCCAATATAAAATCCTGACTACACCAATAATATTTTAGGTTATTAATAATCATGGTGTTGTGAAATGGGCTCTAAATCCATGTGGAAAAAAAATATAGCAAAATATAAAAGTATTCTAACAATTTTATAGGAATTTATCTTTGATGCAGCATTTTACCAAAAAGATACACACACAACAGATGATAAAAAAAACAAAAACAATACATCTGAAAATGTACAAATAGGGAGCCATTTCTTTTAAAGTGTAAGTCCGCTACAGCCCAACTAACTATATAGATAAGTGTTTGATAACAAGGTATTTAGTTGCTTTACCATAACCAACATGTGTACTGAGATTACAATAACTAATGGGCAGCAGCAGCAGGGGGGGGGGGGGGGGGGGGAGAGAGAGAGAGAGAGAGAGAGAGGGAATATAGGGTCTTTTCCAGCTAGATACAAATGGTTATTTTTAAACTAAAAAAGAAACTGGCAGTGAGGCATCTGCCACCTCCCCAACCCAGACATCACCCAATTATCTATTTTGTCTAAGGTATAAAAAAATTATTATGAATGAACAAAAAGAAAAAAAGGACACGATATTGTGATCCCTCCTCCTCCCCCCCCCCCCCCCCCCCCCCAAAAAAAAAAAGACAGAGTCAGTCCAGTTTCATGAGCCAGTTAGGTTACAAGAAACAAATTTTATTCAAAAACAAGTTGGCCCAAAATGCTTCATCATTAATAATGCCAATATGAGGTTTTACAGCCGATCAAAACAAAAATATGTTATGAACAGAGCAAAATGTATACTTATACTCATAGCGGTCTTCATATATTTTTTATACTGAACACACTGAGATTTTTTTAATATAATATACAAACAATCTCCACTAGAAAGTGGGTTGTATTTTATTATCTGAAATACTAATACTACAAAAACATGCATGCACAAAATTACATTAAAACTAGCAGCTAAATAATTAAATACCCAAATGTACATAACAAAACAAATTACTTTTATAAATGATTTCTCACAACAGACTAGGAACATTTAAAAAAAACCCACATGAAAACAATGACATGCTAAATTTAGCACAATGCACCATGCAAAAACCAATACTTAATGTGCCAATATAACAACAGAAACACAAAAATTACTTATACCACAATAGATTTTATGAACTTTTGTGGTTTTCTTAAATACCAAAATAATTTATCAATTTGGAAAAAATTCATATCTTCCTGGTCGAGGTGATAAAACCAATATTGTGTGCTTCATATAAACATTTATTTTCGAAAACTGTGTAATTAGATATATATGCCACAGTATAATCACATAAACTCTAGCCAATAACCAATAGCCAAACAACATCCAGAAACAACTGTCTTTAGTCATTAATATATTAACTTTTAAGTCAACCTTATAATTAGTCAAATAATTTCAAAATCTAGCAAAAACAATACATACTTGTGATTTGAAATATGTCATGACTCGAATTTTTATTTTTTATTTTGCACAATTAATGTAAGGATAACCTATATAATTTCTTTTAGTTAAAGGAATGCTTGTGCAAGGCTATTGGACTGGTATAAACGATATATAATGCACATTGTCATAGATAATACATTTAGTAACCAGTAACTAACCCTGAGTTTTTCTAGACATTGGAAAATAACGTTATTTCCCTTGCAATGTAATGAAATCTGATGCAACTCCAATTTTATTTGTTGAGTTTTTCAAAAAAGCAGGACAGAAGATAGAATAGAAATTAAAATGTTAATAAATGTTTTACAACACATTTTATCAGCGAAAAAATAAAATAAATTCAATGATTTTAAATTGGAGCTGTCTAAGCTATCTGCAATATTTACATTAAAAAAAAAATAATAATAATAATAAAAAAAAAAAAACATTTGAGGCCTGCACATATATACCTAATAATAGGATGTGGTATTTAATGATGAAGGTAAGAATGGGGAACTGTAAGGATTTGAGTCAAGTGTGCAAAAGTTCCCCATATCCCACATAATTAACCAGTTATTGTTTTTGTTGCGTTTTAAAAAACAAACATTTTGTATCCTGCAATGAAACGAGTGGAGAAACAATGTTTCTTCCCAAGATTTGATATGATGAATCAAGCCCAGCGAGCCTTTAACACAGCATAACATCTCACAAAATACCAGATGTCAGCTGGTTAAATTCTAATTCATAAATAAATATGAAAAGTTTATTGTGTTTACCATGACACAAATCTTTTCATTCCTTATGCTTTCAAACTATGAATTAAAAAAATGTAAATGAAAATATAAACTAAACAAGGGCGGTCAGCTGACTGGTAATATTTTGCTACTAATGTATCACCACTTTGCTTTATTCCTTCATCATATTTTGTCAGTACAAACAGCGACAGTAAAATAAATTATATTATCAAATATTTTGTTATTTTCCTATATTTGAATGCTGTAGTATTTCCAGATTAATTTGTAGCTTCCTTAATTACACAGTGGTTGCCTACAAGCAAATTAACCATGAAGAATACATCACAATTAAACACTAATAATGTCACTATGTTGTCAAAACACTTTACTGGTATCTGTGCGACTAAACACTGGACAAATTCCTGTTGTGAATTTCTATCTCATCTACAATTTGAGATAATGTAATAAAAATATGGTCAGTCAGTCGGTCGGTCGGTCAGTCATGACTTTTGGGGGTTTTCTCTCTATATACAATAAATGGTAACATGTCAAATTTTCATATGAAATTGACAAAAGAGTTTTAAAAAAACACAAAAAAAATTGCAAATATATTTCAGTTTTCATGTCAACTTGTCAGATATCTTCAAAGAAACTTGGGTTATTTTCAACAGTTTAAGCCAAGAAATATGCACACTGAAAGGCACTACAGCAGCTAACAGCTGTATGTAAGAAACAATGAGTAGAAAGACAACAAACTATTGTCCAAGTCAAGAACACACTACTACGGCCTTTTTATTCTACCGAGCAACAGAAGAATTATTCTGCTCAATAAATAAAAATGAAATTTAACACACATGAAGAAATTGCAAATTGCGATCTCAATTTCATGGCTACACAAGGTTGCTGTTGTGATCAATGGTTTAAAAGTGGTGTCCTGGTTTCTTAATGTATTCTTCGCCGAAATTGATTTTTGAAAGTGGTCAAAATGCTTGCTAAAAAATGTGCTGCCGTTTTCCCTAGAAATATGGCAAGGCATGGTAGACTTTGGGGGCATTTTTACAATTTTTAGGGCACTTTTTTTTCATTAATTTTTTTTTTGCTAATACATGAATGGCAAAATATACAAGAGGTACATTTTATTACTTAATAATACTTTTTCAGAGTTTTTTATAAAGACATAGGCAGATTTAGAGTTAATTATTGAAAAAGGCTTGTTTAATCTCAGAACAGCATGGCATTGATTAAGGCAAGATGGCACTGGACTATGGAGGCATGGTGCCACACCATGCTAAAACAAGCTAGGAAAAACACTGTGCTCATTAGCAAATATTAAGTATTATATGTAAGTATTATATATTTTATTCAAGTTTCTGCAGGTCAATGTTTGAACATGAACTGGTCAGCCACATAGAACACATTTTTCTAGTTTTAAAGCAAATTTTGGTCACCCACAAAAACATGTCAACAAATCTTAGACACTGTTGACATACAATCTATGATAAAATTACCATCACAGTAATGTGTCTGGCAACATGTAATAAAATCTATGTACATAAACATGAAAATGCTTGATCGGCAGTCAGCACTCGTATAATATCACTGCTAACACAACTACAAGACACAATTGTGTTGGGAGGATGTGGAAAATTAAAAACAAAAAAACCTTATAAATAAAATTTAAGTAACAAGTCTAGTAGATACATTTGCAAAGAGTTTAAGCTTTTTAAGACGTGTGAATACACTTCTAGTAATAAAGCTTTCTGATCTTTCCAAAATATTTTTTTTATCTACAGAAATAAAGACAAATGTTTTTGTCATATACAAACTATCACAGCTTTATTATATATCCTACCAAAACAAAATGGGCGCAATAAATTATTCACAATGTTCACAAACAACATCAGGCTTTACAGCCAGAAAAACGGTTTCCAACCTGTGTAAAATGACTACACAATAATATAAACAGCCGTCAACAGGAAACACATTACCTGCTATCTGATTAGACTTTTATACCGACAAAGCATTTATGTTTGTTATTTCATAGATGGGCGTCTGTCTAATCCAAGTTCCAGATAGAAACTCAACAATCTCAAAATGACATGACCACGGTTTTTTGAAATGGTTAAATGAAGATAGCACTGAGACCGTGGAAACGGTTACATTGACTTTCAATGATTTGATGAATTCCAAGGACTTGAGGTATGTTTCTAGCTGCAACACGATGGTGTGAGTGAGTGCAGGAGATCAGAGCACAAGGGTTCTTGGTTTTACAACTGCCACATAGCGCTTAGCGAGTTCGGTCATTGCAACTTGATCTTCAGTCAGACCACAGGCCACACGTTCAAAGTTTTCATTGAGCTGAAATTGAAAAACATTTAATAAATAAATAATAATTATTATAATATTATGATTTTCTGTTTGACTGCAAACTGGATTTCAATAAGATTGGGGGGGTTGGGGGTTGGGGGTTGTTTTGTTGGTGTTTTTCTGTTTTTTTGTTGTTGTTGAGTTTTTTTTGGGGGGGAGGTGTAAAATAAATACCCCAAACATTCAACATAGTTTTTTTGTTTTTTCCCGACCATGCAAGCATAACATAAATTGATCATGACAAGATGAATTGTGAAGGCATTATTTCCAATGGAACTACTTGACAGGACTGTAAACGTTGAGCAGATTATTTATAATAATGTTGGCAATTAGAGTATACTTATTAGAAATGTTTCTTTAAATTCTGTCAATGTCATCAAAAACATATAATTATGACAACTGTTTAATCAGCCTTTTTCTCATTGTCTTTGCAATAAAAATGTGTCCTGTGTGCATCTTCTGAATGTATACAATATGACTGAAGTTATATATGGTGATGTAGGCGCTCGTGAGAACCATTAGCAACATAATAAGGATATATACTGAAGGAAAAAAGAAACTTTACCATTTTCAATTTGGAATTTAAGAAAAATGAATTGTTTTCAAAAAGTAACTCAATCCAAAACACATAGCCCAAACACAACAATAATGTATGCAGAAAATTATACCCGCCCACTGGACGTTTTGGGTGGAACACACAGAAAAGTGAAAAACTTGTGCACTATGAACAACAGCAATTGCATGTGCAATAAGGGTATAAAAACGGTTTAGACGGCATGTCAGACATCCACACAGATAAAAAAACTACTATAGGAATGCCACAACTGACACCAGAACAACGCGATAGAGCCCTGGGTATGATACTGATGGAAGCCACTCATGCCCACATCGCCGGAACCTTCGGTTGTTCCCGTGTTACTGTTACAAACTTGATGCAACGCTACAGGCAAACAGGGCAGACATCAGACAGGCCAAGAACAGGCAGACCCAGGGTGACTTCGCCCCGTGATGACCGGTACTTGCATACCTTGCATCTACGAAATCGCTTCCTGACAGTGATGTCATCAGCAATGAATGCCTTAGGTCACAGGGTTTGTAGACAGACAGTGGCCAGGTGACTCAGGACTTATGGAATAAGGGCTTACAGACCATATAGAGGACACTTACTGACACCACAACATCGTCGTTTCAGATTGACATGGGCTAGGACTGTACGACGTTGGCAGCGACGTGATTGGCTGCGGGTTCTTTCCACTGATGAAAGCCGGTTCTGTTTGTTCAGAGTTGATGGAAGACAGCGTGTGTACCGCCGTAGGGGAGAACGAGTGGCGGCTTCTTGCGTTCAGGAGGTCGTGCCATATGGTGGAGGGAGTGTCATGGTGTGGGGAGGTATCTGTGCACAGGAAAGGACACCATTGGTCATCGTTCACGGAAACTTGACAGCTCAATGTTACAGGGATGACATTCTTCGTCTAACTGCAATACCATTTCTCCAACGGCAGCCACGTGGTGTCATTTTTCAGCAAGACAACGCCAGACCTCATACAGCCAGAATCGTACAGAACTTCCTTAGAGCCAACAACGTAAATGTATTGCCGTGGCCTGCACGCTCCCCAGACATGTCCCCCATAGAACACCTCTGGGATGTTTTGGATCACCGTGTTCGACAACGACCACACCCTCCAGCCAACCAACAGGAACTGATCCAGGCCCTTCAAGAAGAATGGCAACGTGTCCCACGTGACCTCATCAGACGACTGATTTTTTCTATGCGTCGGAGAATTATTGCTTGTATTTGGGCAAGGGGTGGTCACACTCGCTATTAATGTGACTTTTTATTGGACTTGAGTGATTGTCTGTATGCTTTGCATGTCGTCCATGAAGTTGAAAGCTCGATTTGTGTACACCACCTCGCTTTGGGAAAATGTGACGTCATTATCAGATGCTGAATGACACTCATTTTTAGTTATGTTAATGTTGACATATTGATCTAGTCAATATATTTTACCTCATGCGACTATCTTTTGTTGTTTTTACACCAGAGTGATTTAAATCTATGGTAAAGTTTCTTTTGGCCTTCAGTATATTATATAAACTTTATTTCAGCTCATAACAACAATGGATGAAGAAAATCAATACAAACCAGGCATTTGACTTTCGGTGGTGTCTCGAATCTAATTCTCTTCATACTTGTTCTTTTTGGTTTAACCTGAATAAAAATAAAACAAAATAAAAATCAAACTATTTGACCCTTTACAAGAAAATAATGGTGCATATACCCGGGCTGTATGTTCATGGAAGGTTATGTTGAACATTTGCTTATACTTTGGTTACAATGAAATAATTTTCGAAATTGTAACGTCTACTAGAAAATTGCAACAGCTATTTAAAATCATCTCATTTAAGAGTGGTCATGAACTCTGGTGATAAACATGTACAAGTAAATACTGATGATATACAAACTTCCAATCTTTCTGAGTTACTGCCTTATGATACACAAAACAAGTAAATACTGATGATATACAAACTTCCAATCTTTCTGAGTTACTGCCTTATGATACACAAAACAAGTAGCCTAAATGGCATTTCGCACTTGAAAAAATACACCTCACACCAACAATATTTATTTTAGGGTAACATTAAAGAATTTTTTTTTTTTTTTTTAACTGATCAAGTTCAACTTTACCTAAAATCTTGATCAGTGAAAGAAAAGCAACCAGGCCTGGTGCTTATAAAAACTTTTAAAGTCTACACTCAAGACTCAATAGGAAATGTTTTATTTAACAATGTACTCAACACATTTCATTTACCATTATATGGCATCGGCAACTCTTAATAGTCACTAATAGACACACTAATGTCATGACAATGCCATACAAATTGCATGTGTGTGACATCATTTGAAATAGAGTCTGGACTCTTAAAGTTTTATAAACACGGGCCCAGATATGAATCTCATCACAAATGATCTACTTTGTCAGGGTTCAACAAATTCCTCCATCCCAACCGACACCATATTACCATAAATGAAATGTGTTGAGTGTGTCGTTAAATAAGATATTTCCTTCCTTCCTTCCCTTCATCCCGGCTACTGAATTCTTGGTCTGGGCTAGTGGAAATTATCAACTATTACTTTAATACATATGGTACTAGCCAAAGTTTCTGTGAGGGCTAGTGGAAATTATCAACTGTATTACTATAATACATACGGTACTAGTCAAAGCTTCTGTGAGGGCTGGTGGAAATTATCACCTGTATTACTATAATATATACGGTACTAGCCAAAGCTTCTGTGAGGGCTGGTGGAAATTATCAACTGTATTACTATAATACATACGGTACTAGTCAAAGCTTCTGTGAGGGCTGGTGTAAATTATCACCTGTATTACTATAATACATACGGTACTAGTCAAAGCTTCTGTGAGGGCTGGTGTAAATTATCACCTGTATTACTATAATACATACGGTACTAGCCAAAGCTTCTGTGAGGGCTGGTGTAAATTATCACCTGTATTACTATAATACATACGGTACTAGCCAAAGCTTCTGTGAGGGCTGGTGTAAATTATCACCTGTATTACTATAATACATACGGTACTAGCCAAAGCTTCTGTGAGGGCTGGTGTAAATTATCACCTGTATTACTATAATACATACGGTACTAGCCAAAGCTTCTGTGAGGGCTGGTGTAAATTATCACCTGTATTACTATAATACATACGGTACTAGCCAAAGCTTCTGTGAGGGCTGGTGTAAATTATCACCTGTATTACTATAATATATACGGTACTAGCCAAAGCTTCTGTGAGGGCTGCTGTGTTACTATAATACATACGGTACTAGCCAAAGCTTCTCTGAGGGCTGGTGTAAATTATCACCTGTGTTACTATAATACATACGGTACTAGCCAAAGCTTCTGTGAGGGCTGGTGTAAATTATCACCTGTGTTACTATAATACATACGGTACTAGCCAAAGCTTCTGTGAGGGCTGGTGTAAATTATCACCTGTGTTACTATAATACATACGGTACTAGCCAAAGCTTCTGTGAGGGCTGGTGTAAATTATCACCTGTGTTACTATAATACATACGGTACTAGCCAAAGCTTCTGTGAGGGCTGGTGTAAATTATCACCTGTCTTACTATAATACATACGGTACTAGCCAAAGCTTCTGTGAGGGCTGTAGTGACTTTCTCAAACATTTGTGAACACTGACTGTGTGTGTAGGACTCACCAAATTACTGGATGACTTGGACAACAGGTCTCCCATCTCCTCGTCTGCCAGCGTGTCCTTGATTATAGACGGAGGTGAGAACAGCAGGCTGGTGTCACCGATCAGAGACTTGCTCTGAAATGAAATCAGAAAAATACACCAATGCATTACGACTTGTCTGTCACACAACTTGACCATGACCCTCTATCCATTACAGTCAAAGGCCATCGTATGTGCTTTCCTGTCTGTGGGGAAGTGTATATAAAAGATCCCTTGCTGCTAATGAAAAAATGTACCGGGTTTCCTCTGACCACGAGTAGGAATGACCAAATGTTTGACATCCAATAGCCGAAGATTAATTAATCAATGTGCTCTAGTGGTGTCGTTAAACAAAACAAACTATCCATTACAAGTTTGTGTACAATGTCTGAACAAGACAACACTGTCGGTTCCCAAGAAACATAAAAATATTAACATATTACACCTCAAAGCTTCAGTATGGACATTTGTATAGTGTATAGTATTTACTCATAAGATGCTGGTGGATTATTTAGTTCACAATTACTCACAAGCAGAGCTAACAAAAAATAACAAGTTAACAGGTCATCTGCAGATAAAAGAAGTAACACTTACAATTCTCCTTCCAAACCTCATACCAGCATAGTAGTATAAAGGAATACTTTTACAATATCACAAACAGAATAGTTGTAATGTTTTCAATGACATATCAACCTTCTGACTACTGTAGGCGAGATGTCTTGCCGGACATTACGTCAGTCGACATACTGTACACTGTATACAGTGCATTCCCCAATTCACGTTTTGCACACGACACTCACCAAAAACAGGTTTTTTTTTACACAAAACATTTTATTTGACAGCATGCTAGCTTTTGTTTGTTTTTCAATGAAAAAACCTTGCAATTTTTAGTTCAAAAAGTGGTTTTCGACAAGTATTTTTGCTTGACAACAATAGCAGCACGTCAGTCATTTTCAGGGATCGATAGCTGATTGTGACAACTAATTTGACAATAAATTTGATCATTTATCAATAATGAAAATCACCAAATATTGGGATATGAATCGTAGCTCATTCTTAAAAAAAAAATCTGGTCAGTAAACCACGGTTACCAGGAATAATGAACATAAATACTGGACAGCTGGCCACAAGTGTCCGTAAGTAAATGCGACTTTGTAGATTTTTTGCCTAATCTTAATCAACATTAACTGATCATAAAAATTATAAAAACCCATGAAAATAATACTTACCGATTCAAATAGGAACTTTATTTTATGTATTATAAAACATTTAAGTGAATATATGCGAGTAAAAATTATAAACTTGTACATGGTTTTTGGCAAAAATTAATCCAGTAGTCTAAAGGTTAACAGACATCTCTAACAAAAAATCTTCAATATAAACAAATGTGAAACAAAAAAACAAGACTGGATTTACCGGCGTCTCTGGAGATGACAGAAATGATTTTGTTCCGAGGTAATCCAACTTCTCATCGGACCACTTCTGCTGCAGAGACTGTCTCACAGATTTGCTGCCCAAGTGTTGAACATCCTACAGAAAATAATTTAACATATAAAATGCAGGCAAATGCACTTCCTTATAACATGTAATATGACGTATTTATACATGGTCTGTATTTTATGAAAACTATTAGTAATCTTTTTAATCAAAATCACCAAAGGACAACCATGAATACATAGGATAGCTTGTATAAGTGAAATCACATTACACGTACAAGTATTTCACTTCATAGAATTGTGAAGGTAACATACCTAACAGGAAGTTGGCAGAGTAGTGTCTTTTGATTAATTAAATTTGTTCTGCATTTCTTAAAACAAAACTGCATCTCAAACATTGCAAAATATTTTTATATTTATCTGAAAAATCAGTGTTCATAAAACACATTAAAACATTAAAAAACCTACACTGACCGTAACATGGATAAATTTCTAATAAAAGAAAATCCACTTTATGATAAATAGGACCCATCCTATGATCCAGGTTGGTTACAGGCCTATTATAGTATCATCTGAAAAAACCCATTTCAATTCTAAGTCAGAATGCAGTTCCATTTAGTAATTTTGTGCTTTAAAAAAAATTGAATTTCAGGCCTGGTATCGTATTTAAAGAAATTACTTTGTAAGATATTTGCAAAGTCACATTAGTAAAAAAAACAAGTCGGCCAAAGCCATGTGTACCTCTTTATTTGGTTTTCGTTTCGACTGCCGAGCCCGTGATGGTGTGATTCCAACAGAAAGGTCGGCTTCGTACCCCGTGTCGTATTCCGCTTGTAACACCTCCCCCAAGTCAGCCAGCTGGCCAGGGCTCTGCCATACAGCAAAATAACTTATTTATCAAATGAAGTACATACAGTTTAAAGTTATTAAAAACTTTAAATACAAAAAGAACAACACAGAAAACATTTGTATTGTTAAAGGGACTGTCCTGAGTTTTCTGTTACTGAAACATGATGAATAGAGCCATTTTAACAACTACTGTTACACATACAATGCAGTTTCTTGTTTCAAATATCAGTGTCAATATATTCAATGTGTTTCTGGTCATCCTAATGTTTGTAAGTAGCCCAAATTAGATTTTTTTCTCTCTCTATAATTTTGTACATATGAAAAAATATATATCATAGTAAATAAGCTACTACAAACATAAGGACAATCTAAAACAAACTGAATATGGAGACACTGATGTGCTAAACAAGTAAACATCTTTAAAGTATAATTTTAATCTTTAAAAAAGTTATATTAGTTGGAAACATCTTATAATGGCAGTATACTCAGGAACGTTTCTTTGAACAAATAAAAAAAAGCAATCATAATTTTTAGAAACAATTAAAAACCACTTGTCTAACATTCTCTTACTACATTTGTTCTCCAGGCAAAACAAAAAGTGAATGACTGAAAGAGAATGAAAAACAGAAGTGTGCTAATGTGGTAGACCCAATGTAAGACACTAAGAACAAACAACTCACAAACTGCCTGGAAACTCCCGACTTCTTTTCAATCTCAGCTAGTGCATTCTTGAAAGGAGTAGGAGTTCTGGGAGTTGAGTCCATGACCGGGTTAAGCACTGGCGTGTGGAGAATTGAACTGAAAACAAAAATAAAAAAACATTTACATTTGCCATCCACATTACATGTGTATCATCCCTATCTTCTGGTCCTCAAATTAACACTGAATGTTTCTAACAAACTAAAACATACTGTTAAACAATGGAAGGAAATGTGTTCTGTCCTACAAGAAATAGTAAGATTCCTAGACAAAATAACGATTTGCATTTCAGTCGCCCTTGGATTATAGGGCGTTCATTATCATTGAAAATGAGAGAAAGTAGGCAGCTATATTGACTGAATGCAGAGAGGTTTATAACTAAGCATGACAAACAGATGTCAGCAATACCACCAAAAACCCACTTGCTGTCTACTAATGAACACAATGGATTAAATGTCCAAACAAAACTAGCCAGACAGTGCGGTAAAATATTCGCTAGACTGGTTTGTTTTACATTAAATCAAATGATTACTTTGAGAACCAAACAAATAATTCTTGATAATTTAGGGTTGCTCCTTGTCATTGAATTCAGGACAAATGACTTCAAAATTCAAAAAATGCCACACAAAAAACTCAAATATAATAGGAATACCAAAGGGAACAATGTTATAAAATTATTATATATTATGTTATAGAATTCTAATTTCACTAAACTTACTTTTCTGTCCTTTTTAAGACAGGAGTTGTCAATGACTCTACACCAGACGAACTTCTGTTCTGGCGGCTTACAGGAGTTGATGTAATTCTTCCATTTCCAAATGGAATTTCTGGACTATTTAAAAACTGGAAAAATAAACGATAATCAATTGCATCTGATCACAGAACGTCAGACATTCAAGTAAATACAAATTGGTAAAAGTTATATTTTTGAAGATAAAATTGTTCCCGATTCATTGAAGGAATTTGAACTAAGGGCTCTTTGTGAAGTCTTTAATTAAGCCAAAGTCAAAGCCACTAACAGTACTTTATACCAACACGACTTCTAATTATAATAATAGTTTCATAAAATAAACTTTTTTAATGCCATATACAACTGACACTCACCTGAGAAGGTGAAAAAGGAAGATTTTTTATTGGTGTTCCAGTTGGCGTCTCGGGGTCCATCTCAAGAAAGTCAGGTTTGTCATTTTCTGTCAGACTTTCCTCCTTTATGTCAATGGTGTCCATTATGTGGACGTGCTTCGCTTTGGGTGGAGAAAAAATATATGTGTACTGCTTTGGAAATTTCTGAAAAAGAAAAAGAAGAAACATGGAAAAATCTTTTAAAGTATAAGAACCACATTTAGTATCTTCCGGACCCCAGTTTCACAGAAGTTGGTAAAATCTGTTATAAATAATTACACTTATACCATTGTATTTTTTAGCAGAAACAAAATCCGATTTGTCTAATTTATTCATATTTCTGAATATAAAAACTGACTTTATGAATGTATGTAAAATACTAATATGAAGGTTTGAATCTCATTAATTTGGGAACAACAGGTTTTTTGTCTGTTCCGAGTACTCCAAGGTCTAGTTAGCATAATAATGTTACTAACAGATTGTAAACAGAATTTGTAGAAACTACTGTTGTAGTTTTTTGTCTGTTCCGAGTACTCCAAGGTCTAGTTAGCATAATAATGTTACTAACAGATTGTAAACAGAATTTGTAGAAACTACTGTTGTAGTTTTTTGTCTGTTCCGAGTACTCCAAGGTCTAGTTAGCATAATAATGTTACTAACAGATTGTAAACAGAATTTGTAGAAACTACTGTTGTAGTTTTTTGTCTGTTCCGAGTACTCCAAGGTCTAGTTAGCATAATAATGTTACTAACAGATCATAATAATGTTACTAACAGATCATAATAATGTTACTAACAGATTGTAAACAGAATTTGTAGAAACTACTGTTGTAGTTTTTTGTCTGTTCCGAGTACTCCAAGGTCTAGTTAGCATAATAATGTTACTAACAGATCATAATAATGTTACTAACAGATCATAATAATGTTACTAACAGATTGTAAACAGAATTTGTAGAAACTACTGTTGTAGTTTTTTGTCTGTTCCGAGTACTCCAAGGTCTAGTTAGCATAATAATGTTACTAACAGATCATAATAATGTTACTAACAGATCATAATAATGTTACTAACAGATCATAATAATGTTACTAACAGATTGTAAACAGAATTTGTAGAAACTACTGTTGTAGTTTTTTATTTTGGGCACAAAGTTTATCGTCTCTACTTTGGTTCAATCTAAATTACAACTTGTTATATTTTCTCAATATGGACTGAATATTTGTAGATGTGGGACAGGAATAAAACAAATATATTACTAGTATTAAAAAAAAATTATGGTAATTATTTTCTTGAAACAAAATTATTTTAGTCTAAAACTGAGTTTCTTAGCTATGAGTACTAATATTTAGTGATGATCCAAAGATAGATTATAATCGAAAATTGATCGGTTAGAAACTATCAATGTGATGATCAATTATAAAAATCCATAACCAAATGTGTGGACAAAAGTTAACTGTAATTGTTCCTCCAGTTCAAATGTTTTTGGGGTTTTTTGTTGACGACATCACTTGAGAATATTAATCGCTACTGGATGTCAAACATTTAGTAATTTTGACATATATAATATATAAATTCCATACTGTCAAAAATATGGATCTTTATTATATGATATCATTTAGAATTGTGAAATAATTTACAGTACATTGTAACAACACTGAATAAAATGTTCCTGCAAAATGGTATCTCTTTTTTTTTGGACATGTGGGTTATTGTTCACATCATTTGTTCAGAAACCAGGACTTTACCTGTTTTTTCCTTTTACTCTTCCTTAATATAGCAGGCAATCTGTTGAGCTTTGATGCTACAGGTGACGTAATTGATATTAACCCTCCAGGACTCCTCAGTTTCTCCAGTGCATGGCCATCAAACCGTAACCCTGAGAATATGTTCAAGTAACGATTTCAAGGGCTAATTGTTTATGAAAAGATCTAAAAAGAATGCATGACTATTTGTAGTTATTAAAACAGTAACTTCCCTGTAGCTGATTAATTCTACAAAAATAATGTATGATTATTTTAAGAGCAAGACAAACTTTTCAAGTTTTCTGAAAGACAAATGGATGGTCATTCCATTGTGCCTGCAACTTGAAAATAGGTTTGGGAGGCAACCAGAATAAATTGTTCCTTTGAAAAAGTATAAATTCTCAAAATTACTGTATAAATATTTGAAACTTTAAAAAAATCACTCTTGGATTTTTCAATGTGAAAAGAAAAGACTGATCAAATTGTTAATTTCTTACCTGTTGCCCCCTTCTTCAGCCTGGTAAACTTGATCGGCGTAACACCCGTTTTGGCATCAATGCCATTAATAAGGTCCAGACTAGACAATCCACCAAAGCTGCTGTGACCAGTGACTACCTCAGCGCAGTTAGTAAGTGTTCTGAAATGAAGCAGCAAACTCAAGTATTAGTAAAATAGGTAGTCAGCTGCTAGGTATTATATCTAATTATATTAAAATGGTAATAAAAAGAAGGAAAACAAAGTTACTGTTGAAAAGAAATACATGCAGAAGTTAGCAAGTCAGTTGGATTACAGCAGTGACTTCTATTATTCAATGTGATGACACAATATTTAGTAACATTAGCCAACTTGTTAACAAACTTCAAGTCCCGATTTTGTTACGTACTTGAGTGGTGCAGACAGAGAATCAAGTGAGTTTTGATTGAGCTCTTTGATTTTCTCAAATTTGCCAACAGCATCTGCAATAAATAATTCAGATATGTTTCATCAGTGCATCATAGATAAATCATCAAAGAACTTGAATGCAGCAAAAATTCAGCAAGACAAAATCGCCGTTTACTAGATGAAACATCTTTTTTTAATGGTATAAATTAACAAACAAAAAATAAACAATTACACTTAAAAGATAGCGAGTCATAAGCATGTTTGTTTTGCAATAATCAGTCTGGATTTATTAGTCACTTTAAGACTATCAGGGCTTCTAGATTATGGTAGCCCCATTCTCATGGCTAGTGATATTCTATGTTGGGCTAGTAAATAACTACTATTGGCATGCCAGACGGCTAGCGAATTATTTTTGTCTAAAATGTTGCAGTTACGTCTATTCTGTAAATATGAATCTCTCACCCCAACCCCCTAATGATAGTGTTTAATCTCTGTCTCCCTCTTTAGGTAACATATCCAATTATTACTATTATTTAATAAAATTGTATGAACTTAAAGTAAAGTAGGGCTAGTGAATTTTTAATCGTGGCTAGTACATTTTTTAAATCACTGATCCCATGGCAAGCTGATTTTATAAAAATATTACACATCTGTCTAAAACTGGCAGTCTGGTAAATATTATGACTAGATAAAAAGGTTTTCTCAAAATACGATTTAGATGGCATTAGAATAAGATCATCATATCAAGTTAATGTAGACTGTTTTTATGTACGTTACTGACTACAAATGAACTACTATTAACCTTCTGACTACTGTAGGCGAGATACTTCGCCAGACATCACGCCAGCTGACATACTGTACACTGTATACAGTGCATTCCCCAATTCATATTTCCCACCATTTTGCACACGGCACTCACTTGAAACAGAAATTTAATGAGGAAACAGTTTATAGCATGCTAGCTTTTGTTCTTCATTTTGATCATTTTACCAACAACGGAAATCACCAAATATTGGGATATGAATCATAGTTAGTTTTAAAAAACCCAATTCTGGTCAGAAAACCAGTTATCGGGAATAATGGACATAAATACTAGACACCTGGCCAAAAATGCCCATAAGCAGATACAACTTTGTCAATTTTTTTGTATAATTTTAACCAACATTAACTGATCTAAAATATCATTAAAATTATAAAAACCCACAAAAATAATACTTACCGATTCAAATATGAACTTTATTTTATGTATTTATAAAACATTTAAGTGAATATATGTGAGTAAAATGTATAAACTTGTACCCACTTCACATGCAGTTTTTCAAAACTTAATCCAGTAGTCTAAAGGTTAATGTGTACATATTATTTACTTATTATCTACTTATCTACTGATGAACAAGAAATTAATAAAATTAGTTAGAAGTACTTACCTGAACCAATAACTGGATTCCTCCGTACAAACTGAAATTAATAAAACATATATGTATAAAATCGGACTCACGTATGGAATTCCATCTATTCGAACAAGTACAAAATGTATATTCAGTGACAAACAACTTCAAGTATAGCAGTATTTTGTACAAAGCAATCAATGACACATCTTTAATACAATAAATTGTTAGTATAAGCAATGTATGGCTTATTAGAAAGGATAATCACAGATGGAACATTGTCTCTGTTTATTACAAACATGTTAAGAGAAGTAAGACCCATCTCAGAGGCATATCTAATATTTAACCACTCAAATTGGAGGACGAGCTGGAATTATATATTTTTTATTACGCTTAAAATGGTTCATTTTTTAACATTAGCACCAGAGCCCGAGTGAGTCCAAGACACTGTCCAATAGATAGGACATAGCCATTAACAATCATCAACATTTTCACAAACATGCAACAGGTATATTGAGGGGGTTGAGATGGGGAAAAGAGGGGTTTGTGCCCGCATATGCTTTTAAAAAAACAAAAACAAAAAACAAACAGTCAATAAAATATTTTATGCATAATCAACATTTTTATGTAAACTTTTAGGAAGGAATAGAGGCTAGCCAAATGGAGTGCTCCTTGTAAGTTTGTAATAATAACTAATGATTGTAGACCAAAGACGGTCCCATGTATAACAGAAATTCAAAGCACCATGTTGGGGAAGAGCTGAACAGGCTGAACATTCTGGAAGTTGTGGTGTGTACTCGGCGTGTATGGGTGTGTGAATACTGGAGGGTCACACGCCCGTTCTCGAGCCTCCTCTTGTTCATACTTCCGCTTCATTGTGGAATTCCAGTGGTTCTTGATAGCATTATCCGTTCTGAAACACAAATAGCTTGATAGTTTTTCAAAAACCTGTCTCTGACCTTCCAATGTTAATCACCATTTTTAATTTCACAGGTTACGAGAAATCCATGTATATTCAGTAGAAAAGAAAAGGATAATTATTAATTAGTGACAATCAAGAGCTAATTTCAGAAAACATATAGCTTTACATTCATTTACAGTGAGCAGTTACACTTACAAGTATTGTAGGGAATATTTTGTTTTTAAAATTTTGATTAGCAACAGCTGTTAAATGATTGAAAATTGATTAACAACTACTATTTACCATTTAGAATTGTGTACCAAATGTTTAATGACGATTCAAAAGGCTCTATGAAAGAACATACTGCCATAGAATGTGCTGTTTTGTCTACAAAAAAATGCATATAAAAGAAATGAAAATCTCTGGAAAACATTTACAAGTTTGTCAAAAAAAGTAAAGGTAGCCTAAATAACATTTTTCAGTTTTCTTTTTTTACGCAAAACAAAACTTGCCAGGCGAACAAAACCATATTCAGAGGCCTGCAAGTACCATTCAGTTGGACTAGACATGTGGCAGGAGCAGATTTCATCTGTTATTACGAAAAATTAAATTATGTCGACTTTAAATAGTATGAAAATGAATGCCATCCGATTGTAGATAATGATTTTCAGACGCATGTGCCATTACTTTAAACTACTTTGAACCTCAGGGCTCACCCTGCCCATTGCCAAATTAGCCACTAGCTCAAAGTGGCTTTAATATTTACAATTTGCCAAATAAAAGTGTGTTTAAATAAGCCATTTTCAAGAATTTTTAAGCAAATATCTATATATCTAAAAATTGCAAGTCTTTCTAGTATGATCTGTTTGTCATTCATCAAGTGATCAGTTATTATTTCTGTGTACCTTCCGGGCAAATATTTTGCTATTTCTGCCCAGCGATTTCCCAAAGATCGATGAAGCTGATATATCAGTTTGTCTTCTTCAGCAGTCCACGCAGTTTTCTTGATGTCCGGATTGAGATGATTATGCCACCTGAAAGCAAATAACAATCACCATTACCAACAAATTTAACAGCTGTTAACTGCAAGGTCCAGTACCTTTCAGGTGGGGGAGGTTTTAAAGTTTATATTAAGACCACTTCAGTATTCTACAATAAAGCACATTCACTTTAACAACAACTCACATGTTATTAGAGACATATTTTTAAAATAGCTCACGTTATTAGAAACATATTACCCCATTTAGATTTATAGAGCATTGTAAACTGATGGCGAGTGTATTCTGTATTGTGATTGGTTAATTACATTCTGTTTCTGGGATCAAATGAAAATAACACCCGGAAAGCTAATGACGTCATTAGCAATTGGAACAGGCGAAGCTGACAATTCAAGGGTTTACAGTTAGATTGTAGCCAGGTACCTTCTTCAAGAAATACGATTCAGTTTACAATGGACATTATCATATTGAGGTTTTTTTATTAACGGGTGCTATTGTCTATTTGATGCCTACAAATGTTTAATTTTTCACCTCAGGCTAACACTTTCAGTCAAAAATTACATTTGCAGGATCAAATAGACAATAACACCCCCCCCCCCCCCCCCCCCAAAAAAAAACTTCATACGGTTATCTCCTAATTTTGCTTTTACAGAATATGACAAATATTTTGAAGTCACTAGCCACAGGGCTAGTGGGTTTGTAAAAACCACTAGCCCACCAAAATAAAGCACTCGCCCAAATTCCTGATCAATTATAACTGGATTTTTATATAATTTTTGTAACATTACACATTTACGAGTATAACAGTAAAATAAAACAAACACTTAAATCCTGTTGTAACTTTCAGTTTTTTGCCGTGTTGTACGTTTGGTCTTTTGTTAAGTGTGATCCATCGTTATTGTCCCAGTTTCGCTTTTGCCCTCCCCATGGGGAAAAATATTGAGTAAACTCATGGTTGGTATCTAAACCCACTATCAAAATAATTAAATTTAAATGAGGGTACGACAGTGTGACACACGGTAATAAGTGGTTCAGTGTATTTGGTAGTGGGTTATACATTTAGGAACGGTGATGCCAATTGCTCAAATACAGGGCATTATCCCGTGTCAGACTGATATCAAAAGAATATAACAGCGACATCTAATCCGTTGTTAATTGATGAACAAAAAAGGTATTATCTTGTATCAGCAGCTGTGATGCATTATCCAAACTGCTACACATAATAGGCCAAGTCGAGTTTGGTTCCCATTAAAGTAAATTGTTTTCCTGATTGCCGATAACCAAATGTAAGCGAACTGTTAAATTAGAAAACAATAGGTAAATAAAACAAACACTGAAATTCAAAGCATGACTGGGGTTTACTTGATTGAGATTAACCTGTCGTTGCGATTGGTGATTTCCCAAGTTCTTAGCCTAAAACATAGGTGCGAGATTAACTACCACGTGACGTGTCCAACCAATCAAAACACGCATGTCTTTAGACTTATTTCCTGTGCCAGAAACTTGAAAGGGAAAAGTAAACAATGCATGCTGTAACTGTGACGTTGTAGAGATAGCATGTTACTGCAGTTTGCAGACTTAGTTCTGGTGGATTATTATTATATACTGATTGTGTGATTGATATTATTCGATGACAAACGTCACAATCAAATTTATTAAACGAAATTTCAGCAGAGAGAAAAAGAAAAAAGAAAAAGAAAAAACACAATCAAGCGATAAGGAGAGGGGGAGGGGGGGGTTGTGTTTCTCACTAGCCTGAACTTAAAAACTACTAGCCACCGGTGTCATGCTAGCGGATTTGTCGAACTCTGCCTTAAGGTGAATACTAACCTCTCCCTGCACTGTTTTCCCGAACGACCTTTCAACTGTCTGGATATCAGTGTCCATCTCTTGGCCCCAAATTTCTGCACAAGCTCAGTGACCTTATCGTCTTCCTACATTTAAAACAAAGAATGTCATTACTAATAACATGGAATAAAGAATACATAAATTAATTTTAGAACTCAACATCCATAGTATTATATAGATTTCTTTGTAAACCCTAGGAACAATTCACCAAGGTGCATCATGGTTATCATGTAATATAGTTTAATTGGCATAGCCCAGGGGCCTACTGTAACTAAATTTTAGGCAATTAACCACATGTACATTGATTAATCAGTAAGTGAATTAACTGACATTACCAGTTAAGTAAAGATAATTAAACTATTATTAATTAATAATTAAAACTATTTTTTGTTTTCATATTTATAAAGTTTTGACACCCAACAGTCATTTCTTTTTTCATTTTTTCTCATGATGTGGTTTCATTAATAATTTTTTCTTATTCATAAAACAAAGACACAGAATGACATTTAAAATACCTCTTTTGTCCAAGGTCCTTTAATCAATTCTGGATTCAAGACTTTGTTCCAGCGATACTGGCACTGGACCTCTGACCGATCTGTAAACAAATGAGCTATGGATGCCCAGTCATTGAGTCCTTTAGCATCTACTAGTTTTTTTAGTTTCTCATCCTGAAAACACAAAAAGAGGTACTAACAAGGATGAAAGTACAACATTTTGCCCTAAATTCTCTGTATAAAATAGTTTATATATCTTAGTGATATGAATCAACATAAATGCTAGTCAGCCCTCGAAATAGGTCACGAATGATAGGTCAAGTCTCATTTTGTTATTTTCCCATAACCGATGCATCCTTCGCAATCCAAGTTTTTTGTTTGCATGGTTTTCACCATTTTCTCAGGAGACAGTGCTTACTGTAAGAAATAATTGAAAGAACATGTTTTTAAATAGAGATTATTACACAAACTTGTGTGTCATACTCGGCTTATGAAACGAATGTCAGGATTATTGTATTGCCCGAGCGACAGCATAAATCCTGACACAGGTTTCGTAAAATCAGTATGACTCACACAGCGGTTGCAAAATGAAGTACTAGAAGGTGTTGGAACTGTCAGAGTAGGAGTTGGGGGGGGGGGGGGGGGGGGGGGTGTATCGAGAGCTACAGACACGCAGTAATGGGGGCACGGGGAGGGGGGTGGGGGACTCTTTGGGCCGGAGTCGGTTACCCCAGAAGTGTGCAATGTAGTCCACTAGTAATGCATACAGTTGGTGAAATTGTTGGCCCAAGATTGTAACAAGTATGACTCACATTTCTATCCTTGAATGTGATTGGTCAGTGCAGGAATAAGCGATATCCAACTGTTACAAGTGTTCCATGTACCCCACACAACAAATTACTAATTTTTCAATGTAGATACTTTGTTAAATTTATCTATTCCTTGATATTGTGTATTTAATTATATTTATTTATTTTATTTTATTTTTGCAATTTATTTGATATTTTATAAATTAAATTAATAATTTCTACTATTATTATTGTGGGTTTTTTTAACAATAACAAAGACTGTCTTAAATTGTTTCAACAACAACTAGAAAAAAACTATGAAAAGACATCAATTTCACTTGCACAGTCTGAGCTAGAACTGGTGAAGCAACATCATGCTATGACATCGCTTTCCCAAATTTACGTCATTACACTTGTTATTACACATGTGCTTCGTACAGTTTTATTAATTTGGTTATGCTGAACCACATGGACAATATTTGTTTATCATATTTCTTATGGAAATGAAAATTCTGACACCATTTTAATTGTATTAACATATTGCTGCATTTGTCTCATGGGAATTAAATGGGCCCTATTAAACATTCAAATGCATTGAAATTCACGGACCAAAAGTTTTTATATAAGTACAATCGTTGAGTATGATCCTGTGGTCTAGGATCAATCCCCATCAGGCTATTTCTCATTCCAGCCAGTGCACAACTGATATAAAGGCTGTGATAGCCTGTATGGTGCATATAAAAGATCCCTTGCTACTAATAGAAAAATGTGGTGGGTTTCCTCTCTAAGACTATACGTCAAAAAAACAATTGTTTCACATCAAACAGCCAAAGATTAATAAATCAATGTGGCTCTAGTCGTGTCATTAAACAAAACATTTTTTTTTAGTATAATCCATTTAGCCAGTGTACGATTCAACAACCTAGTATTTTGTTTTTTAATTGGCTATGTAACCTACTAATCAGATAACCTGAGTACAGCTTATTCCGAGGGCTGCTAGAAAAATGGTTTCTAAGATTTATACAGATTTGAAATGCATGGTAGTGTAACTTATCACACTGTACAAATAGGTCACATTAATGACTAACCTCTTCCCTCGACCAACGACTCCCACCAAGATTTTTCTTGCTTCTCACTTGTGATTGGTCATATTCATTGTCAATAAGGTCGGCATCATCTGTATCCTCATCACTACTCAACGATGACTGTCTGCTATTGGGTCTAAATATAGTGAAGGAGACAAGTTACGTTTGACAATTAAATATACATGTATATTATCATTACATAATTTATAAAGTTCTTATGTTCTATTTGAATATAAATGTATGTGTTGTACAGGTATCGGTACAACGGGAACAGAGATGTGAGTGAATAACAAAGTATCAGCATTTTTGTGAACGAATGACAATTGAAATTGTGTACTTCATTTAAATGTGTCGTAACCTATATGTTACCAGGCCCATATTTTACAGTAACCAGTAAATCTACGCTACCGATGCCTGTACATTATTCATACAGTTAACTACATTGTGTATATGTCTACATGTGCATTACATACATAAATGTACATGTGTACAGATACACACTACCTGTATGTCACAGCAAAATGAATTCAAACATATTTACACCCATACAGGTACATGTACAAATGTATGTTATATCTACAAATGTAGACATACATCTAGACACCATCATCGAGAAATGGAAGGCACATTATTCTAATATCAACCAGAGAATCAAATCTAACTAGTGCTTTGACACAATATACATGTAGTGGTAGATGTATGCATTAATTACCAATTAAAAATTAATTTTGTTTTTTAAATTGCTTTTTATAGCCAGCACCACACCATCTTACATGACCATGATCCATTTTTGTGCCATTCCATGGTATTTGGTCCATGGGTGTGAAAATTTCAAAATAATCTGTTAAACTAAGTTTTTATTATAGCTTAATGTTAACACCCTTAAGTACATACAAATATACTTTTATTGCCAATTTATTTATGTTTTATGGGTTTTAATGAAAGTTTTATTTTGTAAAATAATTTTTGTAAGCCAGAACGTGACATTTGTTTTTTGGTAATATTTCATTACTGTTTTATATCAAATGCAAAAATTAGGTATCAGGACATCATATCTAAAATATACTACATATGAAAATACTACTTTCCCTCTTTCATATCATAATTAGTATATTAAGTTATTTTTCAAAATATATAATGTCACATCCTGGCTGATTTGACATTTAAAAGTTAGGGGTTTTTCAAAACTATTTTTCAGAAATAAAAATCCTTTTTAATTCTCCTCCTTCTCAATGTTCCAAGTTTAAATAAAAGGTATAATGATGACTGGTTGTATTAAATTATTATTAAAATAACCACCCAGAACTTTAAGCCAGGACGTGACATTGAGCCAGGACGTGACATTCAAGATGGCATGTTAAACTGAGTAAAGATTAAAAATGTACAGAGAAATTGGCAAAACTGACTAGATAATGCACATGTACCTAAAAGAAATTACTTTTATTTTCAATATTTTTGCTCTCACCATCAAGAATCGGAAATAGAGAAACTGCATGTTTGGGGGAGCATGTTCAAATATTTAACATGGATTTATGTAGATACAAAAATACTATTATCAATTAATTCTAAGTTTTGACCAACAATGAATTATTGATAATCCATCAATTTAAAGAATATTGTATTTATACCAAATGTTCCATTTTGTGAATCCAAACTGGTGTATACACATACAATAAATATTGTCAACAAACTGTTCAAATACAATGTGCTGCTAAAATCTTAAGTTTATTCCTTGGCAGATACAGGTATCCAAACATGAATTGGAATATATAAACCAAAATTTCTCCAGTGAAGGATAAAATTGATAAAGTTATATGTGGAAGATAAAACTTGCGTTGGGGGGATTCAAATCAATTGTATCATTGAGATTTTTGCTATTGTCATCCATCAACATATACTCTGTCAAAAAAGAAACGCATAGGTGATAGGGAAAGAAGAATTTTTTTTGATTTTACAAAATATCGGTTTTTGTACAATGTTGCTGAATGACCATGTTTGTTAATGTTCCTGGAAGGGACAGCATGCCCAAATGCACCCTAAAACAAATTTACCGCACGTTGTGCGACACTTGCAGGAAATCAGCGTGAAATGGTCAAATTTTGGCGAATGCACGTGAAACTCGGGGAAAAGACTGGGGTAGTGATGGGTATTTAAAGCTGCAATGCTCGCAATGATGCCTCATTTTCATTTCGACGTAGACGAGTTACAAGATGCCAAGACTAAGCCTGCCGAATGGAAACATTGCAATAGGCCCCCTCCAGTTAGGTGAATCACAGTCAGCGGTCGCACGTCACATGAACGTCCATCAGAGCACCATTTCACGTCTCTGGGACAGGTACCAGCAGTTTCAATGAGCTGAAGACCATGGCCTTTGTTGAACCAGTTATGGATCACTGGTCAGTGCAAGTGGTTTACACCTACCCATTGAGCCTTGCGGAGCCAGAAGTGGAAGACCTTGCATAACAACTGCAGCACAAGATCGCTACATCTGGGTTCTGCACTCGTGTCACCTAACTGCCACAGCAATGAACACTTTCAGCAGGACAATGCCAGGCTGCATTCGGCACGTGTAACAATGGATTTCCTACAGAATGAGAACATTACTGTGCTGCCTTGGCCATCAAGATCACCAGATCTCTACCCCATTGAACATCTATGGGACGAACTCGACAGACATGTATGCCAGCGTGACCCGGAGCCTCAGACGCTTCCGCAACTGTCACATGCACTGCAGGAAGAATGGGCTAGGATTCCACGTGCCCAGATTCAGAGACTCATTCAGTCAGTGCCAAAGAGATGTCAAGCAGCGATTGCTGCTGCTGGTGGCCACACAAGGTACTGATTTCAACGCCCCCATGCGACTCTGTTTGGTGACGAAAACGTCTCCACTGTAGTCAGTCCATAGCAAGAACATTGTCACATACCGGTACTCATGTCAAATTTTACTGTGATACGATCATAAATAACAAAATTATGCCACTTTGTATTAAAGAGATAATTCCATGAATATTTCGCCTATGCATTTCTTTTTTGACAAAGTATATTAATATACATTGTTGATAGTTTGGCCTATCAGATAATGATGAACAGAAAGAAGAAACTGTCCAAAAACTATAATTTCTGTCCTGACTAGGGTTCATATTTTGAATTCCAATTAAATCCGATGATCATAAAAATACCTACAAAAGGCAAAATATAATAATATATTACTTCTAAAATATATGGTAAATTGCAAACAAGAATTCTACAAAATTAAATGTCTGGCCTACCATAAACTTATTCAGTGTCATTGATAGTGTATCTGTAGATATCTATCTCAATGCATGTTAAAAAAAAATTTAAAACATTAACAAAGTTAAATTTCTAAAAATTAAATTTAAAATTTAAAATAATAAAGCTGAAAAACTAATTCTGACGTGCACTGAGGTGAACATTCATAGATAGAACTATAAATGAAGCTTTACTGATGCAGGACATGCAATTTATGAGAAATGCAGCTAAATTTGTACAATCAATGTTGAGCTAAAAGCAAAAGTTGATGCCGCAGCCAGCGAAAATGTTATACCTATACTTCATCTTTTTTAGTTTGTACATGTACTGTAATGTAAAGGTAAGAGAAAAATCACCAGAGTTAGCAACATCAGGATAAACAATGCTGTTGACAGTATGGTCACTGGTTATAAAAGTATATTATATGAATATTGTATGAGAACTTTTTTTTGCACGACAGTTCAATTAATCAGGATTTTATGCACTTATTTTGATGATAAAAACACTTAAAAGAAGTAAATGTCATCGATTTTATAAATTAACAGTGTTTCATTAGTAGTATTTGATATACATATCATTTATTAGTTGTATAAATGAACTGGACAAAAAGTCACGTCCTGGCTCCTACTGAAATTTTAAAAAGTAAATTTTACATCATAAAGGATATTGTGTTAAACAGTGTATTTCAATAAGCAAACATTCTATCTGGAGAGCAGAGTTTTGGAATTTACTGCAGTGTTAAAAAAAGTGATGTCCATTTTCGTCACATCCTGGTACTACTTTTCACTTTATAAGTCTTTTTTTCTTTTACAAAAATAAAATTAGGCCTGACAATACTCTATATGTAATGAGTCTATAAATGATAAAACTGCATTTTCATTTAAAAATAACTTTTAGTGAAGGAGATCATAAGAGTCAGAATGCCACGTCCGGGCTAAAATCATTACCATGGAATGGCCCTTCTATAGCATTTATTAGAAGACATTCTATGAACTATAGAGTACAATTACATACCATTACATATGCATTTTAGCTGTTCATACAATTCAAACAAATGCATACATATGGTGTATAATGTCACATATTAAACTGTTAAAATAACACAACCAATTCTGAGTCTGGAATTTAAACTACAGTTCATATGCATTCATTAGTGAAGACACAAATAAATAGATGCCCTAAATCCAAGAAAAGAAAACAGGAAGTTTACAAATGAACATGTTTGCTTTCAAATCACAAACTAGTCTCTCAAAGGGACATAAGTCTGCATTTACCTGTTATTTATCTTGGCAAAACTGCTTGCCGTTTCCAAGGGTGGGAAATCTTACACCAGTTTCTCCAGTCAATAAAATTCAAGAGCCCAAAACATGACAGTTGTACTATATACATGAGCACATGGTATAATACTACAATACTAGTATACATTTAAAATGTCTACACCAATTTGAGCAACATACATGAAGTGCTAATATAGATAAAAACTCTTCCAACTTTCTCATTAATGTACAGTACATACGTATGTACAAACACATGTGTGTATGACATATATGTGTATCTTTATTTGTGTGCAATTTATATACTGTAATTAACATTTATTTGAGTCAATACTTTAAAAATAATTATAAACTAAATTGCCTGTGAGATTCCTGGGCTCAAAAAAGGAAGTAAAATATATATATATGGCCTACAGTGCTACTGTTATTCTTTTACGGTAACAGGCAAAATTGAAAAATAATATATTAAGTTGTAAATTTATATTTATATATTTACCTACAATCCATCCTGTCCCATATTAGTAATTTAGTAATAAAATGTTTATTTTGAAATTGCGTAATAGGGTTCATATTTTACCACGACACATATGGCAAGTGCTGTTTGCCCTCCTTACTTGTCACTGTGCCTCAGTTGTCAGATGTATTTAACAGTAACAAAAATGTTGTGGTGCCCTACCTGGATTATCACTGTGCCATTCCCATACATCTTTGACCGTTTTGCAAAACAATTTTGCAAACGTTTTTGGGAACTAAACCTGCTTGCAACCAGTTTTCCCATTGTTCCCCCTTCAACTTGCAGGGCTACATACAGCTATGTCACTTACCAAATTCTCCAATTTTAAATTTTAAAAACTGGCAAATTTTATTTTAATTTGGCGAAGTAACAATTTTTATTTAGTGAGAAAATTACTGGCTTTGTGCAATTGTTTAAGTTTAATAGATAATTTGGCGAAAGTGTCTGGTGACCCAGAGGTAGCCGTGAACGTACATCTTTGCATGTGGCTCAATTTGGTTTAGTAAACGGAAGGCAACATTTGCAGTGGCCCTCCAAAAAAATTAAAATACAAATGTTTTGAACAGAATTTTTTGAGACGAACCCTACAATTTCAAATCCGCAAACGCACCTGTTAACTGAAATTGACAAACGGCTGTTGTTTGTGGTTTGCCGAGCAATGGTCGCACAGGCGACTTATACTTTTGACATTCTCCATTCATAGCAAACACACAAAAAAAAATTAAAAAGTGCAGTTGAACTTGTATTTCAGATAAATTTGTGCATGATATTATTATATGGTAACCAGACACTGTAATTTTAATTGGATATAAGTGTAAAAATAAAATTGAAATGAAATAATTAACCCATAGATATTGTATTAACCTTTTAAAAATGGAATATATTGAATTCATATTTGATGCGTGTCACATGACCTCATGCATGCCAGATCAACAAGGCAAAATTTTTTATAATTTTCATCAGTGTCTATATATTCAATGTGTTTCTGGTAGTCTTAATATTTGTAAGAAGCCCAAACTGGATTTTGTCTTCAAATAATTTCGTACATGTATACGAAAAAATATTTTTTAGGAAATAAAATGAAAATTAACCTAGTACAATTACAAATACAGCCACTAATATTATGTAATTAGTCGTAAAAAGTCTCTGTTAGTCGATAACATCTTAAAAATTGCAGCAAACTCAGGAATGTCCCTTTAAGAATCAGTTTATTAAAAGATGAATATGTTATGAAACTATTCCATGGTATGAACGTATATTGTTTATCTGTAATGACATCAAGTGTTAGCATCATGGATAAAAACAAGAGGTGAATTAACTGCACCTGACAAACTGAATTTTTCTTTTAAAAATATTAATTACAGTTTTTGTCCCGTTGTGACATTAAAAGCCGTTGAAGTTGAACCGTGCATGTGCAGTTCTAAAAGGGTATTTTTCCAGCATATAGTGCACTTTAACGAAATTAGAAACCTAAGACAGTTTCCGGTTTACATGATGGGGTTACACATAAATTTGTTTACTAGAATCAATCAATTAATTTTATGTTCGAATTGTTTATTTTTCAAGTGAAATGATTGGGATGTATTTGATGTCATATACCATAAATCTGCAAAATATTCTTTCTGTATTGATTACATTTGCATTTTTGTCGTTTCTTGAGCAGTTTCTGAGTTTGGGACGTCGATGTTACAATGTGTATTCAGAAAATAAACTGAAGGACACTAATATGTTATTTTTGTTTAAGGTGTTAAAACTGTTCTAATTTACAGTCCAGTAATTAAGATTTTTAACCTTGTAATGTCCCACAAATTTTTAAATTGCAGGGAATATTTTGTTCATCATTGTGTCATGATTTGCTATGCAAGTTTTAAAGATTGCTACACAATTCTAAAATTTTAAAAAGTAATTGCTAGACAATGTTCAATCAATTAACAACTATTGCTAATAAAAAAATTAGAAAACAAAATGGTCCCTGATTTGGTAAAAATTCTAATATAAGAAATAATTTAACCACAATTAGAAAGAAAAAAAACTTTATTTTTTTTAATGGGAGTGGAGGCTCTCCATATTTAAAAAGATTTCCATTCTTAGTATTTTCGATCACCATGACTCACAAATAACCATAATCTTACATCAAGTCTTGGGCCAATTGACTAGCAATAGTAGCATTCATACTCTCTGGGCAAAAGTATCTGTGATAATGGAGCTTTCACAACTCATGAACTGGTTATTTTACAACATTGCATCAAGCAATGGACATGAACTGATGGAATTGCTATTCCTGGGCCTCTTTGGAGAGGAGAGAATCATTATTATTCCTAGTTTATGCAAATAAAAATACATACCGATGCCACGAGAAAGCATCATGTCTCATTGTTGTTGTTTATAACCTTCAATATGCAGATCGGTTAATAAGAATTAGTCGATAATTTAGGGGCAGAAAACAATATTTCAACATGTTTAACGCAGCACTGCGCGTGCAAAGACGTCATAAGGCAATGATGACGTCGTCGTTGCGCATTATTACATAACAATCAATCTCCTACCTTGTTAGAACAGTTCTAACTTTTAAGAACTGTTTAAAAAAGTTTCATCATAACGTGGCGTCTTCGGCGATTTTTAATAACATATCCCCTTTGAAAAACAACAGACATGAAGGACTATCTGTTCAACTTAATTAGGGTGCATTCAAGCGGGAAGACAAGAAAACATCAAAGCAAATGGGGACAGCTGCTCAAATCAAGGTCACGCTGACCAGCAGTTATTCTTTTACACAATAGTTTACAAATAAAACAATGAAATATCGGCTTACAAACATGCAATGACAATAATGTACATTATTAACATGACAGCGTACAGCAATGATATAGGCCAAATTTACAAGCCATCGTTGCGAATTGCAGCAACTGCCAACAAAACCTGTCACTTCATCTGTGTAACAAACCTTTCCAAATCGAAATGGTTGATGCTCAAAAACTCGTCAGACATTCCGTTCTTCTACATCTAGTTTGAATAGGTCATCCATTACTTCCTCTTATCGTTTAAAGTCAGTTCAAATTATGCTGTAAAAAAAATATTTCGCACAAAATAGTTCAAGAAAACCACAAGGTAAAATGGCGGACTGTTGTTAAATTTGCGCGCTCTATATGATAATTGCTGGGGAAAATCATCCTACCATTCAGCCATTGGTTGTCGTTGAAAGTTTGCGTCAAATCTATTTTTACCGTGGGTTATATTTGGAAACAAAGAAAACACGGAAGCGCTCCTTTTGTCCCATCTGTTGATTCCATAATAAAACTCAAAATAAAGAAGCGATTTTATTGCACTTGATGTGTTTATTAGTAGTTGTTATGAACTAATTATTTTAACTTCGCTATTTAGTTTGCAATAATTAATTAGATTTACAAAAATATCCCAATTTTAGAGTGATATTTAATAACATTTTGTAAGCTATTAAACTTGGGCATCGGAAGATGTCAGAAAATGTGGGTGGGTGGGTGGGGTGGTACGGGTTACATACGCGTGTGCAGGGGGGTTGGGGGTCGAACTTCCTCCACAGATACTCCACTGTAAAGTTCGACAGACATCAGTGATCTTAATAGTCATACATTTTTTCGTTATATTTCAGATGATCCGTCTTGTTCTTGTGGCCATCCAGTAGAAGATACAAATCATTTCATTCTCCACTGTCCCCTATACAATGAACAAAGAAACAATTTTATGTCAAACTATTTACATCTAAATTATAAGAAGATCCTATTGGGAAATTCAGAATTTAGTGAAAAAGAAAATGATAAAATTATTAAAACTACTTTAAAATACATAACTGCTACTAAACTTTTCTGCTAAAGTTTACACTAATTTTTTGGCTAGAAATTCCCAAAACCAAAGAAAAGTATTCGGTTTTTTATTTACTATACCTACACCTTTCACTCTATCCCCTCTTCTTTTCTTCCTCCTTTAAATCTACTATAGTCTGTGGTATATAAAGCATGTAAATTATAGGGAGAGGTCTTAATATAGGCTAAGCCTGTTGACCAATCCCAGTATATTGTTTTAGCAAATAAATATTGTTTAAACTAACTTCCTCCTCCCCCGCTCGACTAAAGTTTCAATATACTTTCCCCCCCCCCCCCCCCCCCCCCCCCCCGATAATCTTCGCTCACCCTGCTAAAATTCCTGCACACGCGCCTGGTATATAATAATATTGCTAATTGATTTTCAACTTGGGGGTATGCAATTAATCAATGTGCTCCGGTGGTGTTGTTAAACAAAACAAACTTTATTTCTTTCTTAAATCATCGGATTTAGGGAGCACTCTCCACAGTCAATCCCCCACCCGACGTCAAAAGTGAATTTAATTAAATTTATTTTATTTTTATTTTCTTAAAATCCGAATTCCATTTTCATTATTTCACTTCATTTTAACTTGATCTTCATGCTTATATCCAAGTAAGGGTCAAACACACTATTCTGGGCACATACCTGGACTGTTTGTCCGATATAGCCTACGTGGTTCCAACTGTTTCATTCATCTCATTTCAATTATTTTTGTGCATATGTCCAATTAAGGTTCAAGCACGCTGTCCTGGGCACATACCACAGGTACGTCCGTGGAGTCATTTAATTATTGTTTAATTTAAACTCGCTTTCAGATGAACTCAGTACCTATCAGCCTTTAGTCCGGTCTCTTAACCACTACATCATCGAGGCCGGTATTTCATTTTAATTATTTTTGTACTTATATTCAATACAGGTTCAAACACGCTGTCATGGGCATATACCACAGCTGCTTGGGATGTCTATCCAGGACAGTGGTTTAAAGAATATTTATTAGTGGTTAGTGAGAGAGAAGTCGGTGTAGAGGCCTTACTAGTATCTATTGAGCCGTTAAAGCACGCTCTGGGTGGGAACTGGCAGCGGGATGAAAACCTACCAGCATTAAGTTCTATGGCTTATGCACAAAAGATGAAAGACTGTTTCATTTTATTTTATTTTATTTTATTTTCGTGCTCATATCCAATTAAGATTCAAGTACGCTGTCCTGGGGACAAACCTCCCAGCTATCTGTGTTATCTTGTCGAGGACAGAAGGTTAGATGTTATTTTTAGTGCCCATTTCCAGATATCACATGTCACAGGCTTCAAAATACCCGTCCAGGATTTGTTCAAGAAAGCGGGCGCCCGCGAATAATTTGACTGGTGCAAGCGAGTTCGGCACAAAAAAACATATAAACGTAGTTCAGAGAGAGAGAGAGAGAGAGAGAGAGAGAGAGAGAGAGAGAGAGAGAGAGAGAGAGAGAGAGAGAGAGAGAGAGAGAGAGAGAGAGAGAGAGAGAGAGAGAGAGAGTGAAGAACTTGTCCTAAATCGGACTACATTAAGCTTCTACAAGTAACATCACGACAAAAATCTGCTCTGACAGAATTTGGCAGATTTATTATATATAAATTTTTAGCTGTGGGTGACAATAAATAAAGAAGTCGGTGTGGAGGCCTTACACCTATCCGTTGAGTCGTTGAACTCGTTTTGTTGATGAACTGTCAATATATAGGCTATTTTTAAATTTCAAACTAAATCAACTTAAGCCTGGTGGTTATTGTATTAATATTATTACATGTGTCGTAACAATCAATGTGTAGTAGTCTACTTGTAATACAGATCAATGTTTTACCACAACTTACGTCATTAGATTCCAAGTGATTAGTTTGTTTATTAATGGTCTCTCTCTCTCTCTCTCTCTCTCTCTCTCTCTCTCTCTCTCTCTCTCTCTCTCTCTCTCTGTGTGTGTATACACACACACACACACACACACACACATGGATCACGGGATGGGAATTTTGTGGCTTCTGCTACAGTTTCTCTATCAGACAAAATAACTTGCATGAGATTGCCCGATTCAGCATCAATCTTTACTGCTGAAATTTTGGCAATCACTAAAGCCCTGGAACAGATTAAGAATGCATGTGTATCCAAATATATTATTTTTACCGATTCACTTTCATGTCTCCAAGCTCTACAGTACATGCAATCGGAGCATACCTTAGTTGGGATGGTGACACGAAAGTGTGTATTTTTATCATTTGCCAATAAAGATGTTATATTTTGTTGGGTACCCAGCCATGTTGGCATTAAGGGCTGCCAAGTCCGCTTTGAATATATTTGCCCCATGTCGGTGTTCCCTACAGTGAGTTTAAATATCATATTAACCAATATATCTTTTCTACTTGACAAGATGATTGGGACGGTGCGATCGCGAACAAGCTTCATTCTGTCAAGCCAGTCCTGGGAGAGTGGTAGTCATCCTACAGACGGTGCAGGAAGGATGAAGTAGTCTTGTGCCATGCCAGTATCGGCCATACGCATTTGACGCTTTCATTTCTTTTAAAGAAGGGCACTCCTCCTCAGTGTGACATTGTCAGTGTACATTGACTGTGTGTCATATTTTGGTGGAGTGTGTTCATCTCCAACCGAAGACAAATGATATATTTGGCAACAGAAATGTTTTGGAATCTTTTAAATTCCACCCAAAATTCATTTTAAAGTTTTTAAAACACAGGCGCGGATCCAGGATTTTTAAATAGGGGGGGGTCCGAGGGCGCGAAGCGCCCGAGATTCCTAGGGGGGGTCCGGGGGCATGCTCCCCCGCGAAATTTTGAAATTTAAGTGGCCTGAAACGCGATTTCCTCGCATCTGAGTAACAAAATAGCTATATTAACGTATGTTTTTGGTATTGTCATACTGTTTTTGTTATTTTCGAAATTTCATAAACTCTGGTCTCTTCTTCTTAAAGTGGTCATCTCTCCTTTCCATATTATGCTGGTTTTCCGTTGACTGCGGCTGCCGGTAAATGGGAAGAAATATCGAAACAGTTGTTTCAGTAATATACATTGCTTTGAACAACTGGGCCAATGTGTGCATTTTTGTGTAATTCCACTCTAGTGTATGCTATAGTTAAAAAATAATAATAACTTGACCCCAAAAATAGGGGGGGGGGGGCCGGGCCCCTTGGGCCCCCCACTAAATCCGCGCCTGAAACACTTTGATTTCTATATAAAGTTTTAACATATACCTTGATTTATGTATTGTATTCTACCCCCCCCCCCCCCCCCCAGCTCCTTACACTGTGGTAATAATACATAATTATATAGATAATAGTTTCATATACTTACCATTTGTGACACCCAATAGGTGATGTGTACTTTTTGTGCTGGGATGTCGTTAAAGGGACATTCCCGAGTTTGCACCATTGTAAGCTGTTTCCGACTAATAAAATATTTCTACGATTAAACTTACGTATTAAATATATTTTCTTGTTTAGAATATCAATGTCTGTATATTTAATGTGTTTCGGATCGTCTTAATATTTGTAAGAAGCCCAAACTGGATTTTTTCTTTTGTATTTTAGGAAATATAATGTAATTTAACCTAGTACAAATATTAGAACGATCGGAAACATGTTTAATATACAGCCACTAATATATTATGCAGAAAAATATATTTGATATGTAATTACAATCGTTAAAAAGTCTCTGTTAGTCGATAACATCTTAAATACTGCAACTCAGGAATGTCCCTTTAAATTTTCATTCATTCACTCTCTCTTTCTCTCTCTCTCTCTCTCTCTCTCTCTCTCTCTCTCTCTCTCTCTCTCTCTCTCTCTCTCTCTCTCTCTCTCTCTCTCTCTCTCTCTCTCTCTCTCTCTCTCTCTCTCTCTCTCTTTCTCTCTCTCTCTCTCTCTCTCTCTCTCTCTCTCTGAACTACGTTTATATGTTTTTTTGTGCCGAACTCGCTTGCACCAGTCAAATTATTCGCGGGCGCCCGCTTTCTTGAACAAATCCTGGACGGGTATTTTGAAGCCTGTGACATGTGATATCTGGAAATGGGCACTAAAAATATATCTCTCGTTCAATATATTAGATAGTAAGAGTATCACAGTATACTATCGCTTGATTCTTCAGAGGCTTTTCTTCAATTGCTCTAAATCATTCATCTCATTGGAACAGTTGAGATGACTGAATTCTTGATTCGGACAGCGCATTTATAGTTTGATAAAAAAATTTAAAAAAACCCCACCAAACTCTACAGAATTAATTATAGCAGCATGTCATATAAGGATTTTTAACTAGTTTTAGGGTCGGGCCGTAACCCAGTAGTAAAGCGTTCATCTCATGCGCGGTCAATCTAGGATCGATCCCCATCGGTGGCCCATAGAGATGAATATTGGCAAAATTTTCGTATTACGATATATTGCGATACGGAACCTGAATTGCAGTAGATACCACGATATATTGCGAACACAAATTCTTAATGATTAGAATTTATAAAGTGCTCTGCACTAAACACTAAACACCACTGGAGCATATTGCTTTATTAATCATCGACTATTTGGTAATGTTAACATGTAGCCTTAGAAAGGGAACCCGATACATTTTCCCATTAAAGCGGCAGTATCCGGAATATTTTTATTATTTAAGCATATAGAACAGAAAATCCAATTACGTTCGGTGCATATATGACGCCGCACTCCGCATTGGTTTCACTACGCTGGCTTATCCAGGTCAAAAACAAAGCCAGTATTTCGAAAGTGGGACACTTTTGACGGGCTCCTACCGATCTCGGTTTTTATTGGCTTATCACAAGTGTGGAATTCCCCAACAAGAGATCACGTGAGATTTCGTAATTTTTGAACAAATTTAACTGTCTTGATTGAGGAGCCGCCTCATATCTCCAAAACATATTTATATCCATAGAGGTATGGTACAACGCCTTTCCAGGGGTCGGTGGGTGGGGGATTTGCCTTGAAATTTGGACAGTGGCCAGCTGTTGGCATACGCGTTACATGTAACCACTAGAACACATTGATTTATTATTCATCGGCTATTAGATGTCAAATATTTGGTAATTTTTACATATAGTCTTAGAGAGGAAATCCGCTCCATTTTTCCATTAGTAGCAAGGAATCTTTTATATGCACCATCCCACGGCCTTTGATATACTAGTTGTGCTGCACTGGCTGGAACGAGACATAGCCGAATGGGCCCACCGACGGGGATCGATCCCACACCGACCGCGCATCAAGCGAGCGCTGTACCACTGGGCTACGTCCCGCCACTAAAAATAGTTAAACGTAACCATCCTTATATGACATGATGCTATAATTAATTTTGTGTTGTTATCAAACTATAAAGACTAAAGCATGCCTCCACACTCATACAGAGACAGATCTATATAACCTCGCATCGAGTATAATTATATAAACAAAGATCAAACTTCCAGTAAACAAACAATTTAATGTGATAGCAAACATTTTATTTCAGTAATGTTAATGATTGTGGCAACAGAATTCTTTTTTTACAATTAAACTTCTCAATAACAATTTTGTGCAAACAATATGTATTATTTTTATTATATACATACAACACAATATTATAATTATAAATTTGATACAATTATATAATAGTTTTAATAAACTTATTGAGGTCATCACATGTAATAAATATTAGGAACACAAATGAAATAGGTATTGAGGAACTAATGTTTTAATGTTTTAGAACTATGACAGGTACAAAAGTATATGATGAAGATATACAAAACCGGAACACTAATTTGATCAATGTATTGATATCGGTTATATTCTTAAGAATCTTCTCTTCTGTTTTTTTATTATTTGAAACGTTATTTTTTCCCCAATTCACTTGCCACTTGTGTTATTATCATTATTGTTAATATTTATTTATTTATTTATTTTCACCCACAGCACAAAATGTTATATATATAACATACATAATAAATCTGCCAAATTAGCTCTCTCTCTCTCTCTCTCTCTCTCTCTCTCTCTCTCTCTCTCTCTCTCTCTCTCTCTCTCTCTCTCTCTCTCTCTCTCTCTCTCTCTCTCTTTTTTTATTACGATTTATTATTACTGTATGTAAAATGGTTTTGATAATCAAGGCATGCATAGTTATGATATATTGTGATTGTGACGTCATTCATTATGATGTCATACCTGTTTTGCGTTATAGGAATTTATTTTTTAAATTGTGCCCGCTTTAACATGAATCAGTGCTGTTGTTGTTGCTGTTAATGTCGTGGTTGAATGAAACTTACACAAAATTAAAAAAAATTATATGTATTAATTCATTAATGCTGATATGAACGTAAAACTGTAATCACACTGTATGGATGGTTGGATGATGGATGGATGGTTGGATGATGGATGGATGGATGGATGGATGGATGGATGGATAGATGAATGGATGGATGGATGGATGGATGGATGGATGGATGGATGGATGGATGGATGAATGGCGGCAGGGATGTATTGTGTTCAAAGTGTGTGTTTTCCTTAATGTAATAAATACAAACATCATACACTGTATATTAAAAACAAACAAAAAACAATAATAATAAAATTAAGTGTTAGGCCTAAAAACATCTTGTTTGGGGGAAAGTGCCGAACAATGTTTTTGTTCAGTATAACAGGCCCGTAGGAGCAGGGGGGCTGGGGGGGGGGGGGGTATTTCAGGACTTTAAAATGTCTTATAATAAGCCGAAAATACGCCAGAATCGCTATGAAGGGGGTTAATATTTTTAAATTTTCCGTATGGGGATTTTCCTTATGAGAGCCCCCCCCCCCACCCCACCCACACACACATACTTTGAAAATCCGTCCTACGGGCCTGGTAATATATATAAACACGTATAACGCTCATTACACATTGCGCCATGCAAAAAAAAACACGTGTAGACATGAAACACTCTTTATAATGAAGTTACCACTAGTTAATAATATACTTATATATACTATATAGCACACAACTGAATCGTGAAATATGTATGCTGTAAATGTAATTATGCAAATTATATACAGTATTTCAACTCGATATCTGTTTAATGGTGTGATTTCGGTTATTGTAATATATATATATATATATATATATATATATATATATATATATATATTATACGTTGTTGTTTGCCAGACTGAATTTTCAGAAAGACTTCTTGAATCGTTCTGACGTAACACAGTGGAGTGGGAGCACAATCTTCAGAGAGAGTGCCACAGTTTCTGGTGGGGGGGGGGGGGGAGGATAAGCTACATTTTTATCTATGTTCATACAGAGTTAGACGAAACAAAAACCCATACATTTTCGTCCTCAAGTGGGGTACAGCCCCTCCCCGGTTCCTACGGGCCAGCACCACCGCCACACCACTTTTAATCCATTTCCTTATCAGTCTTTTTTCTTTCCTTACTTTCCTAATTGTATTTACTCACTACATTTTCTTTTCTTTTGGACGTTTCCGTCCCTTCCGCAAACCGCAACACACTTAGTGTAAGATATATGCAGTTGTTCTCTTTAGATCACATGTGGAAATAATTATACGTTTATAAAATATGTTGAGGTGTCGTTAAACAAATATTCCTTTCCTTTCCTTTGTCTTCGCCTTGGATACTAATTCCCAGTCTGGAGCTCGACGCGGTAAGACATGTTTGTTTCGCTTGTGCACACTGCACGTGCTTTCATGTGCTTGACTTGGGGATCCTTCATTTCGTTGTTTTTGTCAGCGAAATGAAGTTTTCTACTGGGATATATGCGGCCATTGGAACTGATTGAACGCTTCTCGTTTCGACAGCCTGCACCACCAGGTTGGGTTCTTTTTTTTAGCGAGGTTCCTTGCCTTCAAGTCATTTCTCCGGCTGACTATGTCGACATTGTTTTTTCGTAACTCGGCCATTCTGCAGAAAGCCACTGTTGTTTGCGTTTAGTCTCTACATGTCCGAGCCTGTCCTAGCAGCACTGGACCGTCCCACTCTAAGAAGAAATAGGAAGCGGGGTCGGCCCCTACTACTCTTTTCTAGACTTTACTTTGCTTTATTGTGATACCATCTCGTATCCTCCGGAGTCGGACCCGTCCGCACCACTATACCAACCCATGACGACTGGACTATACCCTAGTCTGATACTCTCTCTAGTTCAGACGGAACCGGTTTCTCAAGATCTGTATTTCAGCACAACACTACACCTTCAACGTCTAATGACTGTCAATCTAGGGGTTGTCTTGAACCCCTCTCTAAGCGGTGCATCCAAACGGCCTTAACGAGACCACTCACGTGGACATATCGATCGGACTTTAACTTTTAGATCTGCGTTCAAAATTTTATGTCGACATTACTTTCTTTTTTAAATATTATTAAATAGTCCGATCCTCTCTTCTTTCTTTTATTTATTTTTGGACTGTCCTTCTAAAATGCTCCAAATTATATAAATATTTGGCCGAGCAGTCATTTCTTTTTATTTTTGGCTTGTAACTTTTTTCTTCTTTTTTAAAAATGTTATTAACTTTTTTACTAATGGCCATTTTCAAAATACTGCCCATTTTCAACTCTACCCTCCCCCTCCCCCCATCCCGAGTCAGTCCACCGATCTTATCGAAACCCAAGTGGTATATGAGCACGTTAAAGTAGTTACCTATCTATCTGTCTATCTATCTATCTATCTGTCTATCTATATATCTGTGTATCTGTCTATCTATCTGTCTATCTATCTATCTTGGATACGCACAAGGGGTGGGACTTAATGCAGTCTAGGATCGATCCCCGTCGGTGGCTCAGTTGGGTAATTTCTCGTTTCAGCCAGTGTGTGTAACAAAGGCCATGGTATATACTGTCATGTCTGCGGGGTGATGCATATAAAAGATCCCTTGCTGTTAATCAAAAAGGGTAGCCCATGGCATGGCGGCAGCAGGTTTCCTCTCTCATGATCTGTGTGATCCTTAATCATTATTATGTCGAACGCCATGATATAATCATACTTAAAGTGTGTTGAATGCATCTTTAAATAAAACATTTCTTTCTTGAATACGTTTACTAACTTAGGTCAGAACTTTTGATAAAGGTGAATGTGTTTTTTATAAACTTGAACAAACACACTGCAATAATATCTTGTCATGGGAGGACCAAGGAAGGGAATACACACGCATTCACCCTTTGGAGGTTTTTGTTTACTTTGGAGGTTTTTGTTTACTTTGGAGGTTTTTCTTTTTGCTTTAGCAAACATTGACTTTAGATGTATTACGTTTGTGTACAATATGTGCAGCGAAGGTGATTGCAATAAAACTGTACACTCTCCCTTTTCAACCCATTAGAAAGAAATCCTCTTTAAGTATTGGTGTTGATTCAACGATAACTTAACTTAAGAATATATACTTCCAAAGATGTGTCTTGCATTCCATTATAAAACTTCATCACACAGATTAAAACAACTTCGGTGGTATGTTGGAATTAAAAACAATATGTCCTGATTCTTAGATTTAGCTAGACCAGCTACTCGTAATATTCTGTCCTATTTCGACACAGGCAAACAGCGAATATAATGCCTAGAATCTGAAAAAGAAGAAAGAGAAAAATATTTACAATATTTTATATATCCCGACTATCCGCTTTATTCTTACAATATGATTTAATAAAGTTTTGATGCAAACACAATATAACAACAGTATTACGAAAGGTGAAAGTCAAAGTGAAAAAATTAGAAATACAGGATGAGAAAATGCGAAAGAGAGAGGGGTAGAGACAGAGAGATAGAGATGGGGGGTAGAGAGAGAGAGAGAGGCATACAGATAGACATGCATACGGCCAGATAGACAGATAGACAGACAGACATATAGATAGATAGATAGATAGATAGATATAGAGAACGAGAAACATATTACAATAATTTATAATATTAATGCATGTTTAACAATGGTTTTCTTCGTATGACATTTTCCAGAATTAATATTATTGGAATAGTTATACATCTTCACATTTGTTCGCAATATTTTAGGCCTGTGTTAGACGTAATCATAAAAGTGACAATAAAATAATTTATTTTTAAAGGGACTGTCTTGCATTTTCTGCCATTGTTTCCAACTAGATCCATTCTTCACTTAGAGATCGTGCGATAGATTCTATTGATTGTGAGTAAACGTTGAACATTTGGAATTCCAAAATAATCATATGTCTCATGGTCGCTTCATTTTCAAGCGATACAATGGAGACTTTTCAATTCCCAGTGATTAAAGTTACGGTCAAACCTCATTTTAGTTACCAATATAATAATAATTTTTAAAAAATACTGTATATAAAGCAAAATCGTAGGCCTATGTAGGTATTTATTGAGAGGAGAAAACCAATTAGCGCCACTTAACTATAAACATTAGGAGACCAGAAACATCTTGTGTGTATGTATCCAGACACTAATATTATAAACAAGAAAATATATCTAATGCTTGCCCATTGAGTCGTTAACTCACGCTCTTGATGGAAGCCGGTGTAACGTGGTATTTTGATTCCCGTTGAATACTGACCCCCACGTTACACCCGTACCGGGCTGCAAACCCAGTACCTACCAGCCGTATTTCCGACACCACCGAGGCCGGTAGAATCTATATAAGATGCTGTGTTTCTCACCTCAATTATAGTTATTCCTATTACGACGCATATAAGAATGACACTTCGATTTTCTAGCCACGTGATAATAGCTTGGAAACACCCCTGAAAAACAATGTGTTCATGTCAAATATACGAAGACACGCATAACATTTAGCCTGGGACGTAGCCAAAAAAAAAACACGCCGAGGAAAACCCAGGCCTGTAAAATAAATATACGAAGACACGCATAACATTAGCCTGGGACGTAGCCAGAGGAAAACACGCCGAGGAAAACCCAGGCCTGTAAAATAAATATACGAAGACACGCATAACATTTAGTCTGGGACGTAGCCAGAGGAAAACACGCCGAGGAAAACCCAGGCCTGTAAAATAAATATACGAAGACACGCATAACATTTAGTCTGGGACGTAGCCAGAGGAAAACACGCCGAGGAAAACCCAGGCCTGCAAAATCAATATCAGTGTCATGGGGAAAATAAAATAAATCTGGTGAAATTCCAGACGAGGCAAGCGCCTCGTCTGCCTCATGCTGGCTACGCCATTGCTAACAACACACATAGTAGTCGTAAACTAGTTATTAGCAAAAATTACTTTGATATTATATGGAGTAGTTTAGTTAGTTTTACTTAGATTATTCTTCCAAAATTGTTACCGTTGTATTTTTCCGATAAAAAGACGTGTTATTTTTTATATATAAATTTCGTTATCCTAATAAAAAAAAATGTGTAAGACAGTGTGGTTTGATCATATTTTGATAGATTCTTAAATTAAATGTGTATTTTATAAAAGTTAGAAACTGATAGTAAATAGTTAAAGTTTGTTTTGTTTAACGACACCACTAGAGCGGATTGATTAATTAATAACTGGCTACTGAATGTCAAACTTTGATAATTTGACATATATTTTTTTAGAGAGGAAACCCGCTACATGTTTTCATTAGTAGCAAGGGATCTTTTAAATGCACTATCCCACAGAGAGGATAGCTCATGCCATGGCCTTTGATATAACAGTCACGGTGCACTGGCGGGAAGGACAAATAGCCTAATGGGCACACCGACGCGGATCGATCCTAGACCGAAAGGAAATAATTTACAAGTATTTAACAACACCTCAGCATTTTTTTTCATCTATGTTACTAATTACAATCCGTGTGAAAAATGTCAAACCACCGTTATTTCATTCTTTATTTGTTGTTGTATGTTGTTGCTGCTGTTGCTGCTGTTATTGTTGTTGTATGTTGTTGTTGGTGGTGTTGCATGTTGTTGTTGTTGCTGCTGTTGTTGTCGTCGTCGTTTGTTGCATTCTTCGTGTGACTATTATTATTGTCGTTGTTTAACTTTGTTTTGTGTTGGAGGGCCGTTATTTGACTGGGGCATTTCTCTTGTGTTGTTGTTGTTTGTTTGGGGGGGGGGGTTGGCGGGGGGTTGTGGGGGAGGTGTGAGAGTGAGTGTTAGATAGGTAACTGTGTTTATTCATTAATGGTGTACCCTTGAGCGAAGTTGCGTCCTGTCATCAGGAGGTATCGGTGACTGTGGTGCTGCTTCCCGTCCACACTCCGTCATGTTAGCAGCCTTGTAGGGGACCACGCCCGGCACGCCCTTACAGCACGTGTCTGGGACATAGCCCTGCAGAATAAACACACCACTTTCAATCAGTTTACTATCTAAAGCCCAAAACACACGGAAGCTGTGTCTGGGTCTGGGTCTTGTGAGTATGGTACCAGTCGAAAAAGAAACGCGTTGAAATGAATGTAATAATACAGTAATACAGGCGAGTGTGCAGGAATTTTAGCACGGGGGCAAGCTAAGTTTATGCTAACCCCCAAAAATGTATTGAATAAAAAAGGAAGGCAATTTGCTTGAACGGGGGAGTTCGGTCACCGAAACACCGCCACCTCTTACACACACGCCTGCAGAACACATTGCGCCCGATTTGGCGCGAACTACAGCTCTGGCAGCAGACGACATAGAACCCACGCTATATTTTGACTGCTAGACTCAACAGACCCAGATTCAACCCCAGATCTAGAGCCAGAGCCAGGCCCTGCTCGGTGTGTTTTGGGCCTAAAGCTTAATCCTGACAATTTAGGAGGATCTATTTCCACAAGGTATTTATAAAATACCATATAAATTATGGAGGTCTTTAAACTGTTATGGTTAAATCAAGACAATGAAGAAAATTAATATTCGAAAAAAGTTTTTTTTATAATAATACAATGTAATAATAAAATAATATTAATACATAAATAAAACCCAGTAATGTTTAGTAGGATCAAATCCCTAAAGGTATTTATAAAATACCATATAAATTATGGAGGTCTTTAAACTGTTATGGTTAAATCAAGATAATGAAGAAAATTAATATTCTAAAAAAGTTAGTTTTTTTTAATAATAATACAATGTAATAATAAAATAATATTAATACATAAATAAAAACCAGTAATGTTTTAAACAGAGATAAAGCACTGTTCAGACATTTGTTCAAAATTAAACGAATCTATGTATAAAAAACACGTGATATTCACTTTATTAACTATATCCCATGAATAAATTTTGTTTTGAAACCTGAATAGTTTCTTATTAATCTTTACTACATCTGAATAAACTTGATTATGTCTTAATATGCAGACCTATATTTTAGTTTACTTGCCTTCGGTGGTTGCTGATCCAGAAACCAATTGCTGTTTCTATAATCTGTATAATTGTCAGTTCCACAACAATGAAACTGAAACATGATATAAATATACTTTATAAATAAAATACTTAATCAATGAACACTGCGCACAAGAAATACATCAAACTTTAAAATACAAATTCACACTGTTCTTTTTGTTATTATTATTTCTTTATTTCAAGTTTTAATTATTTTTTCAAGATGTTTACAAATTAGAGTGTTATGTTTCATGCATTTCTATTTTTGATGTGGTCCTTAACCATATGTCTGACGTCATATAATCCTAGATAAAATGTATGGTTGCCTTGTTAAACAAGCATTCTGAGAGTACTACTAAAGCAATACCGGGACCAACACTTTTTTGTATCTCCTAAATTGAGGGCCATAACTCTGTGTGAAAAATTAATAAATCGCCATGAAAGTTAAATTTGATCTGTAGCAGAACATGATAAAGCTATATACAAAATGTCTGTTCAATCTCTTCAGGCATTGTAAAAAAGGGCCATAACTCTGTCAAAACTGAGTAAATCGCCAAGTAAGTCAAACTTAATCTGTAACAATATATGATAAAGCTATACACAACATTTCAGCTCAGTATTTGCATTCTGTGTGTGGGACAGACTGACAGACAGACAGACAGAAAGAAAGACGGAGATGAAACCTATAGTTCCCTCTGGTTGGACCGGTAGGGGACCAATACATAATTTGTTTGTTTGTATTATTGTGGCACATTATAAACTGTGCAGTTCATTAACAACATAAAACAACAAAAAATAGTGCATATCAAAAATGTAAAAATATACAAGAAGTATCAGATTGTTTAATGTTGGTATTGGATGGGTGGCAACACTGAAGAAAGTGATAGATGGTGGTGACTGCCAGTTTATTTAGTTCAGCCAGATGTATATGTTATTAATAGCTTCTTTGCAGCTGACAATATTAACAACCCAACTACGAAGTTGGAACGAGGCAGTATCTTGAGACGACATGGCGTAACGTAAACGAAAGAAAGAAATGTTTTATTTAACGACGCACTCAACACATTTTTTTATTTACGGTTATATGGCGTCAGACAGAGGAAATCCGCTGTCGCTACTTCATGGACTACTTTTTCCAATTAGCAGCAAGGGATCTTTTATATGCACCATCCCACAGACAGGATAGTACATACCACGGCCTTTGATATACCAGTCGTGGTGCACTGGCTGGAACGAGAAATAACCCAATGGGCCCACTGACGGGGATCGATCCCACACCAACCGCGTATTGAGCGAACGCTATACCACTGGGCTACGTCCCGCCCCTGTCATAAAGGAAGTAAACCCACCTCGATCTGTAGGAAGTCAGCCGTGGAGTTACCGAACCCGGTGTAGTTTCGCACAGAATTCTCCATTATGGTGTGTATGTTTATTTCCAGCTGCAATAAACAATGGAATACAATAAATATCTAGAAAAAGTTAAAGTTTGTTTTGTTTAATGACAACACTAGAACACGTTCACTTATTAATCATCGGCTACTGTCAGACATTTGTTTGTTTGTTTTATATTTACGAAATTATACTCAACAAAGGGCCAGTAGTTATTTCTGGATTCGTCTTTAAAGCTGTTGAAACAAAGTTTAAGGGATTTTCTTTTCGTTGTAAGATGTCGGCGTGATGAAAACCAAATGAGAAGTTGGGCCTATTTCATTTCATTTCATTTTAACTTATTGTCGTGCTTATATCCAATTAAGGTTCAATCACGCTATCTTGGGCACACACCTCAGTTATCTGGGTTGTCTGTCCAGGACAGTAGGTTAGTTGTTACTTGTTAGTGGTTAGTGAGAAAGATGAGGATGTAGTGACCTTACACCTACCCATTGAGTCGTTAAAAGTCGCCCTTGGTGCGAGCCTTATGTCCGATGGCTTAACCACGACGCCACCGAGGCCGGTGTAGGGCCCATGTTACCAACCAACGTTTAATGAATCCTAGCTAATTTCGCATTTCGCTAGTTTTTATAAATGCACGAAAAATCTATTGTGTGTAAGATTGTTGCGTGTATAACAGGTTAAAAGTTTACTGAAACAATGTTTGGAAGTAATTTGTGATCAAAACTTCCTATAATAATATATTACTAGCAAAGAATGCGAAAATTCTACTGGGCTTTAATTAATTTTATTCAGTATACATATAAAACATCATTTATTTTTACAGTAAATAATTTAACCATTAAAAAATATATATTAAAGCGACAAACGAAACGAGAAAAAGTAAAGTTTGTTTTATTTAACGACACCACTTGAGCGCATTTATTTATTAATTATCGACTAGTGAATGTCAAACATTTCGTAATTTGACATATTGTCTTGGAGAGGAAACCCGATACACTTTTCTATGAGTAGCAAGGCATCTTTTAAATGCACCATCCACAGACAGGATTGCATATACTACGGCCTTTGGTATACCAGTCGTGGTGTACTGGCTGGAAAGAGAAATACCCAGTAGTCCAATTGGCCACCGGCGGGGATCGATCCTAGACCGACCGCGCATGAAGCGAGCGCTTTACTACTGGACTATGTCCTATTTTCTACGAAACGAGAAGTGCCAACTATTAACATGTGTTGGTTTAGGCGATGATGTGGAATGTGCTACATATCATATGTAACGGATATCATTGAAACGGATGCTTTTCTTTCCAGACGACATCAAGCTGCTAACAAGATTATCCAATGCCAGTAATTAGGCCGCTCTAGATATTATCAACCCCCCCCCCCCCACACACACACACACACACACACACACACTGATGTCTACCCTCTTTCACAATTTCTATGTATCTTTCCTAAAGAACGATTAGCTTCATGTTTGTGTCATTGATTTATTAATTTATTATGCCATGAAAAGATCATGAATCGTGTTCCCTGAATAGCGTGCTTTAACCTTTTATTACGTTAAGCATGGGAATAAGTTATTTCATTGAGATTATTCCAGGCACTATATCACGACTACTGCGGGGCCCACGTGCGGGGATGGGGGGTGAGGATGGCGTGTCACAAGCCTTAGTTGTATCATCATTTATTATAGAGTGGGACAAAAACTGTACATATTTGTGCTCGAGTTGGGGATGGGGGAGGGCACAGGCAAATGGTTCCTACATGCCTGTATCCTCGTTTTCACCACTACACCCCCCCCCCCACCAGAGGCGGATCTGGGGGGGGGGGGGTGCAGGGGGCAGGAGCTCCCCCTAAATTTTGCAATAGTTATAATTTTATTATATATTTGTTTTATTTATTTTTTTACGATCCCCTTCCAAATCTCCCCCAAAGTTCCCTTGGCATTCCATCTCATGTCACTAGGGCCCCCCTAAATGGATTTTCTGGATCCGCCACTGCCCACCACCACCACCAACCCCAACCCCACCAAACAAAAGACAGAAAAAAGAAACACCTCGGATAACTAGGTGATAATTTTCTTTGATGCGTCGTCATGCGTTTACTGTAATGTTCTAAATAAAACAAACGCACGGGGGATAATTAGTTTCGCACACACGATACTCACGTCTCCTTTTTTTACGGCTACAAATATACCAGCTGCCAACTCTCCGCACATAACGAGCGCCATGCAGAACATATACTGGAAAAAAAAAAAACCCATAAATGATAGTAATATAAACAAATAGATCGGTTTAAAACCGTACTTACATCTTTCGTGTTTAAGCAGTAAAACAAAACGAAAAACATCCTAAAAAGAGTTGCACGATTGGGAGTATCCAGCGAGGCGGGAGATGTCGGTTATTAACTATTGCTGCTTTATTGTGATTGTATTTCTCTCTTCTTTACAACTGTCAAACAAATACATAAACACATTTGGGGGGTTTTATGAACCGGCTAAATTCGATTAAAATTTAGCTCACTTAATATATTGTTTTACTTAATTAATTTTATTACATTACACTAACACTAAACATATTGCAAATCTCTCCCTTTCGAGTTTCCCTTTTTCGTCCCTTTCTTACTATAGGAATAATTCATAATGTTAAGACAAAGACTTTGGCCACGTCACTTGTATGAACTCTCAGAATATAAGCACGTTATTAACAAACACGCTGTAGACTCGTACTCACGACGACACACAACCTCTAGAATCATACTCACGACGACACACAACCTCTAGAATCATACTCACGACGACACACAACTTGTAGAATCACACTCACGACGACACACATGTTGTCGAATCATACTCACGACGACACACAACTTGTAGAATCACACTCACGACGACACACGTGTTGTCGAATCATACTCACGACGACACACGTTGTAGAATCATACTCACGACGACACACACGCTGTAGAATCATACGACACACGTTGTAGAATCATACTCACGACGACACACACGCTGTAGAATCATACTCACGACGACACACGTTGTAGAATCGTACTCACGATGACACACACGTTGTAGAATCATACTCACGACGACACACACGTTGTAGAATCATACTCACGACGACACACACGTTGTAGAACCATACTCATGACGACACATACGCTGTAGAATCATACTCACGACCACACACAACCTCTAGAATCATACTCACGACGACACACACGTTGTAGAATCATACGACCATAAACAAGCTGTAGAATCATACTCACGACGACACACACGCTGTAGAATCATACTCACGACCACACACAACTTGTAGAATCATACTCACGACGACATACACGTTGTAGAATCATACGACCACAAACAAGTTGTAGAATCATACTCACGACGACCAGCATGAAGGCGCTCTCCCTGACAGCACCGCAGCAGCCGCAGAAGCCGGCGAAGAAGACGAACGCGCCGACGGTCACCATGATGTAGGCGGTCGTGTAGAGGAAGTCGAGCGGCACGTTCAGGTCGATCAGAGACTGCAACAGGTTCTCCACCTTGTCAGACACCAGCACGAAGATACCCATCCCCAGAACCGCGCCTCCGGATATCTGGGGAGGACAGGTAGAAAAATACAGATTTAATAGTCAGACACCAGCACGAAGATACCCATCCCCAGAACCGCGCCTCCGGATATCTGGGGAGGACAGGTAGAAAAATACAGATTTAATAGTCAGACACCAGCACGAAGATACCCATCCCCAGAACTGCGCCTCTGGATATCTGGGGAGGACAGGTAGAAAAACACAGATTTAATAGTCAAGACACCAGCACGAAGATACCCATCCCCAGAACTGCGCCTCCGGATAGCTGGTGAGGACAGGTAGAAAAATACAGATTTAATAGTCAGACACCAGCACGAAGATACCCATCCCCAGAACTGCGCCTCTGGATAGCTGGTGAGGACAGGTAGAAAAATACAGATTTAATAGTCAGACACCAGCACGAAGATACCCATCCCCAGAACTGCGCCTCTGGATAGCTGGTGAGGACAGGTAGAAAAATACAGATTTAATAGTCAGACAAGACAAGACTTTATTTACACTCGGGCCGTTACACAACGGCATAGGAGGAATATATACATAGACATTTTGTTATATACACGTGACAAGATGGTTGACAGTAAATACATTAATAACATTACATACACAAACACATATACAAACATATACAATCACGCACATCAATATATTATGTAATAATACAGATATTTAATACAAATATACGGTTATCCAAGTACTTATAAACGAATAGATTGTTAAACTTATATATGGTGCAGTGAATAATGATAGTATTTTGTTAATTATGTTTGGTTTTGATGGTGTTTGTAGTCAAGGCGTTTGAATTCATTAGTTATTATATTTATGAAATATGATCATTTCTTTAGGGTACTAATTCGTTTATTCTCCATTAGTTCTATAAATTTATAAGTACTTGGTCCTGTATAATAATATGGGTGTAGTAACTGGACTCTTGAAATATGGAAAAAATGGCAAATAAAAAGATAATGGAACTCGTCGCCAATGTCTATTACATTACATAATGTGCAAATTCTATCTTCTATGAGTGTGTTATTCCAACGTCCAATTTCAACGGGTAGGTAATGGTTAGACGTTCTAAATTTTAAGAGTGCTGTCCACATTTTTTCTGGTAGTTTATTGATATAGCATTCGAAAAATAGTTGTTCTTTGTATAATCGGTAAGTGTTGCCTCTCGATGACAGTGATATGTTATTTTTCCATGTTTGTAAATACTGATCGCATTGTCTTTGTTTAATTTGTTGTGAGAGACAATTTACTGATATGAAAGATTGTCTTATCCAGATATCACCCATTCCCAAGTTATTCAGTGTGTTTTTAACAGTATTAATCCAGTTATAGTTAGTTCCGTTAGTAAGGTGGTCATTTAACATAATTTTGTATAAAAGAGTAGACAATATTGATTGTTTTCCTGATATCAGTCGCGCCCAGTAACATACCATTCTTCTATATATAATTAACTCGACAGGCGTTCTCCCTAACTCTCCATAAAGCATAAATATTGGTGTTGCGTTCTTAACGGGTATGATGTGTCTTAGAAAGTTTATTTGTACAGAATTAAACAAATCAACTTTTTCATATCCCCATATTTCACATCCATATAATAAAACTGCAAGGTGGCTGGACGTGTTTTTCTGCGCTCTCATGAAAACCCGATTATTTACCTGTTTAAATCAGAAATTTACAGCAGAAAGGTATCAGGAAACTGCCGAAGTAATATAGAATCATCGTCAGAGGTCAGGCAAGTTTTATAGTTGTGTTTTGTGGTGTACTTCCGCAAATTTAATCATAAACAGTCAAATGGCAGTATAAACATTCTCTCCCCCCACCTTCCCAACCCAAGCCTAAGCCGATGGCACATTGTGAGCACATTGTGAGCTGTGTTCATGTACTTTGACCACAACAGATCATTGTCATGTACTGTGTTAACATTGTTTAACAATACACTGTAGGGTTTGAGCGCATGATGTAAGCTGCGATTACACAAGTAAAATACCAAGAGAAAAGTATGTCTAAATATCGGCTGAATTCAAAAAGAAACTTATCAAGTGACACTAGTTTTGAAAGTATGGATAAAGACAAGCAGACGACAAAAGGTAAAGCAAAACCAGACCCCAAAAAGATGAGAGCTGCCCAAGCAACAGAATCTGAAAATCAACCGCAAATTACTGACTACACACAGCAAGCAAGTGTCAACAGTACCCAAAAAACCCGACTTGCAGTCGGTAATAGAGCAGCTCCAAGTGATTAATAACAAATTAATTACAAAAGAAGACTTACGCCAGGAACTTGAAACAAATAAAAACGAAATCATTAGTTGTTTGAATGAGAAAATCGAGAAACTGGAATCGAGAGTTCTAACATTGGAAATTGATAAAGAAAAAATGGAAAAGGTTGTGAACGTGTTACAAGCTAAATGCAATACATATGAGGCGCAGGCGAAACTATCGGTGTACAAAACTGATCTTGCCATGAAACAAATAAACGATTTGGAGCAATACACTAGAAAAGATAGTGTTCGCATGTTTGGGGTGGCGGATACTAATAAAAGTGAAAACGCAGAAGAAACAATGGAGACAGTAGTTAAGGTGTTATCAAAAATAAACGTTCAAGTAAGCAAGAGTGATATCAGTATTGCACATCGTCTGGGAAAATTTGAGTCCAACAGATCTCGGCCAATCATAGTAAAATTCAAAGCAAGAATCCACAAAATCCAAGCCCTGTCGCAGAGACGGAAACTAAAAGGCACTGGAATGGGCATTAGTGAGGACTTAACGCACAAAAATCACCAGTACTTAAGCCGATTGCAGGAACATAAAGATGTCGAGGCGGCCTGGACCAGTGATACGAATTGTTTTGTAAAACTGAAACAGACTGGTTTTGTGAAAAAGATTGATCCATTTGAATTTCTGGCTGAAAATACAACTAATAATGCAGACACAGAAGATGAATACTTTTAATATTAGCAACATATTGGAATTATCACCGTCTACCAAAACGATGTCCATCAAACTGTAGGATTTGTTTTTGTACAGCATGTGTAGGGTAAAACTGTTTCGCTATTTTATGTGCGACCTTTTGATAATAATAATACTTATATCTTACATTTATATTTAGTTATACATCCGCAGACCAGTGACCGTTGCATCTTTATACACCCATGTGTATACATTGCGCAATTGTGTCTATGAGTTTTGCTTATACAGTGTGTGTGTGTGTGTGTGTGTGTGTGTGTGTGTGTGTGTGAGAGAGAGAGAGAGAGAGAGAGAGAGAGAGAGAGAGAGAGAGAGAGAGAGAGAGAGAGAGAGAGAGAGGGGTAAAGAGTAACAACAGACTACACCTTTTGCAAATGTAATTATGTTTGTAATAGATGAAACTGAGTGTTGCGTTGAGTTAAATGTAGCAGGTGGGCACAAATTACAACTATGGAGACTTTCTGTTTACGTCTGCGTAATATTGCTATTACTCCTTTTCCCTTCTTTATGTATACTCTTCAAAAGAAGAAACGCAAAACCACATTGTCGTAACATTTGGAGAATTGATTTAATTATTGAATGGTGAGTCCGATAATTACCAAATGTTGCAGGATTGTTCACAATTCACTCTAGTCCATTGTGAGTAAGTAATAGGACACACCACCAAGGTCAAGGTCATCTGGAGTCAATACCGGGTGTGGCCTCCGCGTGTGTTGACAACTGCCTGGCACCGCCTGCCCATTGAAGCAACCAGAGTACGGATGACGTCCCGGGGGATGGTGGCCCACTCGGCCTGCAAGGCTGCTGCCAGCTCGGGCAGGGCCTGGGGCTGTGGCTGTCGGAGGCGTCGGTCCAAGTCGTCCCATAGATGCTCAATTGGGTTCAAATCCGGTGATATCGATGGCCAAGGAAGGACATTAATGTTGTTGTTCTGTAGGAAAGCCGTTGTGAGACGTGCTGTGTGAGGCCTGGCGTTGTCATGTTGGAACACTGCGTTGGCGTTGGCCATAACTGGAACGATGTGTGGCCGGAGGATCTGGTCAATGTAGCCCTGTGCATTCAGGTTGCCCTGCACGTGGACCAGGTCAGTTCTGTCAGTGTGTGAGATGGCTGCCCACACCATGACACTACCCCCGCCGAATCTGTCCACTTCCTGCACGCAGTTTGCCATATAACGTTCACCACGACGCCTATACACGCGACATCTTCCATCATGACGTCGGAGCAGAAATCGGGACTCGTCACTGAACCACACCTGTCTCCATCGCAGTTGAGGCCATTGTCGATGAATCTAGCACCACTGCAGTCGGAGTCGACGGTGTTGTGGTGTTAAGATGACACCTCGAACTGGACGTCTGGCACGAATTCCTACCTCACGTAGGCGGTTCCGTACGGTCTGGTCGGATATCCTGCGCAAACCTGGTATTGCTGCGGCTGTGGAGGTGGCAGTAGTCAATCGTTCCCGAAGGTGGCGTACCCTGATGTAGCGGTCCTGCTCGGGGGTAGTGACCCGTGGTCGACCGGATCTAGGGAGGTCACGTGTTGATCCATGTTGCTGGTAACGGTCCCACAGTCTGGAGATGGTGCTTGGGGACACATGGAATGCCCTGGCAACGGCCGTTCTGGATTCGCCTGCGTCTAGTCGGCCGATGGCATTGTTTCTCTGCGGTTCACTGAGACGTGGCATGTCCTGGATTGTCAACTGTCGGCCAGATACAGAGGCCAGGCAAGCGAACACCCTGCACTTTTATACTGTCGGTGTTCATGTTGCACGTGCAGACAACGCACGTGCAGTGGTGACATGGTTTGCACGTGGCTGCGTTTTTGCGAATATTCACATTTTGGAACTTTATTGTACAGTAGCTGCGTTTTATCGAATGTAACCGTGGGAATGTGTTTGGGACATGCAATGACCTTATATTCACAAAGCATGAACCGGTAGGAAACATAAAATCGGAGTTATAACCCATTTGTACCCTTTTGCGTTTCTTTTTTTGAAGAGTATATATGTATATAGTTAACATGCTTATTTATCTATTTATTTATTTATTTATTTATTATGTGTAGTGGCATATGTATATGTGTGGATATGACATGTCTGCATAACTTATTTATTTATTTATCTATATATTTATCTATATATTTATTTATTTATTTATCTATCCATATACATGTACTTATATACTTTTATAATTTTACTTATTAATTAATTAATTATTATTTGTTTGTTATAAGCTATAGGTAAAAAACCATAAGTTTATTTACTGACATCTTTAAATATACTTGTAAGATGGCGACATCCTGCAGTGTAGCACAGTAGCTATTGGTTTAATACGTTCTGTTCGAAATAAATATACATACATGTATTTTTATCAAGGCAAAACGAAACACGATCTCAAATTCATTAAACATTGTATTTGTAGCTATGCATATACGTGGATAGGCCGGATAGTGTATATATATATGCATATAAATGTTTAAGAGTTCACATTCATATTTATGTTGCAAAATTCTTATATTATGTTGACTCTGATACCAAGTGTTTATCGCTCTCAGTCTAACGATTATAATAAATTATTAAATATATGTAAGGAGTATATTGTTTTAGCAAAAAATGGATTTAAATTAAATAAGTAAGAGTACAAAGAGGTCTCAATATATATTTCAGGGCGCTATTTTGAGCAATATACTTTACTTGGCAAGTAATGTAACTCAAGAACAAGTTGTGCTTTATCGTAATATTTTTTTTCTTTACTTCACAGTATATACCACTTTATAAAACTGAATAGACTTGGGTTATGGGAAATAAGTCATGACCTACATGTTTTCATGTTTTATGTTCTTCACATTTCTATCTTTTTTCTGCTCCCAACATCTTACGGTTTTTTTTTTCATCTTTACTTTTGTTCTTCTTCACAATTCATTGATTTTAATAATTGGATGGAGTAAACATATTTCAGCTTATATACTCAAAATGTATCTAATATTACCATCAAATGCATTAAGTATAATCTTTCTAGAAATAAAACTAGATGACGTTGATCTATCAATTTATATTAAATTAAAATGGCCTGCTTTCAAATAATGACATTAAACTGTCAGGGACTGGGAGATCCAGAAAAACGCAAAGATGTTCTGAATTATTTAAAATGTAAACGGTTTCATATATACTGCTTACAAGATACACATTTTACTCATGAAATAGAACCATATGTACAAACGCAATGGGGGTACAAATGTTTGTTCAACTCATTCACTAGTAACGCAAGAGGGGTGGCTATCATGCTAAATAATAATTTTCAATACGAACTTCATAGAATAAAATCGGATAATTCCGGTAATTATATTTTCCTAGACATTACTGTAGAGGGAGAAAGAATAACACTTTTGAACATATATGGACCAAACACTGATAAGCCTAGTTTTTTCGAAAGTATATTAGAATGTATAGAAGAATTTGCTAATGAACAGTATTTAATATGTGGAGACTTTAATTTAGTGTTAGACCAAAAGTTGGATACCAAAAACTACCAACATATTAACCACCCTAAGGCTCGTGAAATACTGTTGCAAAATATTGAAGCGTTTGACTTAAAAGACCCTTTCAGAGAACTATATCCTACACTTAAAAGATACACATGGAGAAAAAAAAATCCATTAAAATTAGCTAGGTTAGATTTCTTTCTTCTATCAAATAATTTAATGTCATGTACCGAAAAGGTCATAATAGAGAACAGCTATAGGTCAGACCATTCGAGTGTAGTACTAGATATGAAATTAAATAAAATCATTAAAGGTAGGGGTCTTTGGAAATTCAATAACTCACTATTAACTGACCAAGATTATGTAAATATTATAAAAGAAGTGATTACAAATATAACAAAACAATATGCAATATTAATTTACAACCCACAATGCTTAAACAGAATTCCAAAAGATGAAATACAGTTTGATATAAATGACAGTTTATTTCTGGAAACATTATTAATGGAAATAAGGAGTAAAACAATATCATATTCGGCATTCAAAAAGAAGAAAACTATTGAATTGGAAAATATTCTTTGTGAACAAATTAAAGAATTGGAGGAATCTGAAAACGACGATAACGCTGAATTATTAGCTGCAAAAAAACAGGAATTAATAGAATTAAGGAGACAAAAGCTGAAGGGTCATTACATAAGAGCAAGGGCAAAATGGATCGAAGAAGGTGAAAAACCAACAAAATATTTTTGTAATATGGAAGCTCGAAACTACTATAGCAAATTAATATCAAGAATTGAATTAAATAATGGATCAATAGTAACTGACCAAAAACTAATTTTAGCAGAGACAAAGTGTTTTTACCAAAAGCTCTATTCAGCACCGCTTGACAAATCTGATAATAATATATTTGAGAAATTATCTGACTATACATTTGAAAAATTAACAGATGAAGAAACACATTCATTAGAAGGAAAAATTAGTTACTCTGAAGCTTTCAATTTTCTCAAAAATATGAAAAACGATAAAAGTCCTGGCTCGGATGGTTTTACGGTTGAGTTTTTCAAATTCGTTTGGGCAGATTTAGGACATTTTATAGTTAAAGCAATAAAGTACAGCTATGAAGTAGGCGAAATGTCTACTGTCCAAAAATTAGGAATAATCACTTGTATTCCGAAACCAAATAAGCCAAAGCAGTTTTTAAAAAATTGGAGACCTACAACTCTTTTAAATTGTATATATAAAATAGCTGCTGGTTGCATAGCTAACAGAATTAAAATTGTCCTGGATAAAATAATAAATAATGACCAAACAGGTTTCATTAAGGGAAGATATATCGGAGAAAATATACGTTTAATATATGACATTATGCAATATACCGAAACACACTTTATACCTGGTCTTTTAATATTAGTAGATTTTGAAAAAGCATTCGATTCAGTATCTTGGTCCTTTATAGAAAATGCATTAAATATATTTAACTTTGATTCATCAATTATAGGATGGGTAAAAACTTTGTACAAAAATTCGATGTCGAGTGTAATACAAAACGGTCATATGTCAGAAACATTTAAACTCGAAAGAGGATGTAGGCAGGGAGATCCACTCTCACCTTATATCTTTTTAATTTGTGCCGAAATTCTTTCAATTCTTGTGAGAAATAACAATGACATTAAAGGTATTTCTATTGAAGGCGAAGAATATTTAATAACTCAATACGCAGATGATACTACTTTTATTCTTGACGGGACATCCCAGTCTCTGGAAAGTACAATGGTTTTACTTGATTACTACTCAGATATCTCAGGTTTAAAAATAAATTATACAAAGTCTAAAGCCATTTGGATAGGCAGCAAAAAATATTCTAAAGAAGTATACCATCATACACGGTGGAAGCTAGAATGGGGTGGAAATAAATTTAACCTCCTTGGTATAAATTTCACAGTTAATTTAGATGAAATTATAGATTGTAATTATAATTCGAAAATTAAAGATATGCAGAATGTAATGAAACTTTGGTCAATTAGAAAATTGTCAGTACTTGGAAGGGTTACAGTCCTTAAAACCTTAATAATACCAAAAATCACACATCTTTTAATAGCACTGCCAAATCCACCAACACATATGATACAAGCTCTTAAAAACATGTTTTTAAAATTTATTTGGCAAAATAAACCAGAAAAAATCAAGCGAGATGTATTAGTACAAGATTATAAATATGGCGGTTTAAATATTCCTGATATAGTACACCTTGTTACATCTTTAAAAGCAACGTGGATACAAAGAATTTTCCGACAAAGTACAAAATGGGTTACATTATTTGAGTCCACCACAAAGTTACGAACTAAAGACCTTGTTATATACGGAGATTACTTTCTTGTAATTAAAAAGGAAAGAGTAAGAAATATGTTTTGGAAAGATGTTTTGTGTAGTTGGGCACTAGTTCAAAAATATCAAAAGTTACAAACCACTGAAGATATCCAAGGATTGAATATTTGGTATAATACCAACATATTATTAAATAATGAACCATTTATGTATAAGAACTATATTAACAAAGGAGTCATTTTTATTAGCGACATACTGGACGAGGAAGGAGACTTTCTTACATTTGAATCCTTTACCCAAAAATATAACATAAATACTAACTTTTTACATTATGCATCGCTAACAAACGCTGTAAAAGCCTTTTTTCAAACACAAGATAGCTTAACTGTAACAGAGTTTAGCAAAATTAAAATACCAATTTTTCCTTTTAAACTGATTTTTCTGTTGAACAAGAATACAACAAGTAAGGTTATGTACAATATTTTGAATAATAAAATCACCACTCCAAAGTTACAAACAAAGTATGCAAGAAAGGGTTTAATATTTGATCATCTTACATGGACAAAATATGTTTTATGTTATGTTTTACCTTTTAAATGTTTAAAAGACACTACATTAATATGGTTTCAATACCGACTGCTTCACAGAATTCTTGCCACAAATACATTTCTATATATGATAAACTATTCTGAATCAAATAAATGCTCATTCTGCAATAAACTACCTGAAACTTTACAACATTTGTTTTACGATTGTGACAAGGTACGAGAGCTTTGGAAAAGTTTAGAAAATTGGATATTTCATGAAACGGGATTTCGCATTTTACTAACAAAACATTTAGTGATTTTTGGGATGATTGATGGAAAAATGGCCCAAAATATAAACTGGTTAATAATTAATACTAAATACTATATTTATACCATGAAAATACTTAAAAGAAATTTATGTATCAATGCGATTAAAGTTATTCTACGTAAAAAATTTCAAATAGAAAAATATATATATTTAAAAAATTGCGAATATGATAAATTTTATAACAACTGGTCCAAATGGCTTGATCTTCTAGCTTAAACAAAATACATATTGACACAGACGTATACAATTAACAAACTATATTCTTTAAAAAAAAATCGGTCTTTTACTCCATCCAAACGTTTATTTCTAGCGTTACACACCTGTCCAAGCACTCGTCTAGTTCCTTTATCTTCTACTTCTCATTTCCTTTCTTCTCTTTTTCCTTTTTCTACCTCTTTTCTACTGTCTTCTTTCCTTCCAAACTTTCTTTTATTTTTGTCTCTCATTCCTCAGACCAAATGTTATTTAGAAATAACGTATGGGCGTGTCAATTTAATGTTTGAGTTTAAAAAAAAATTATGCCTAAATCTCACATTTATGAAAGATTATGCTATACAAAAAGTAAATATTTTTGGTACAATATATATGTATGTATGTATTTATATATATAAAGCTAAACCTCTATTCTATGTACATGAATGTTAGTGTATATGTGTATTATTGTAAATGTTGGTTTAAGATTGTATAATATGTGTATGTATTATGTACTATTGTAACCATGTGTATATAATATAATTATGTATATTATCTCATTGTAAGGCAATGATGCAAGGCGCCCCACCCTTGTCATTGTTAAATTGATCTGGGGGTAATAAAAATTTATTTAAAAAAAAAATAATAAAAAAATAAATAAAAAGAAATAATAATAAAAAAAATAAAAAAATAAAAAAAAAATAAAACTGGCAGAACCATTGAGTCAAACATTTTAAGTTTACATTCGGTTGATAGATAGTTGTCCTTTGATAGTACAAAGTACATGGCCTTGGTAGTCTGTTGTTTAAGTCTATTCTTTGTAACTCGAAAGTTGTTTAATTTTGTAAAAGTAATTCCTAAGTATTTGTATTCTTTCACATGTTCTAATGTATTATTTCCAATCTTAAAATTTTGTTTATAATCTCTAGTGTTACCGTTAAAAATCAATATTTTCGTTTTGTTGCCGTTTATTTTAAGTTTCCATTTATTGCAATATTAATAAAACTTATTTAAGGTGTGTTGCAGGTCTGCTGCAGAGGTTGATAATAGGGCAGTATCGTCTGCATATAACAAGCAAAGCATGTGTAAAGCAATATCTATTGGGTGATCTTGGTTGTCTGTTGTAGGGGAAACCCCTTCACATCCATGGCTAGATAAATAATCTTCTAAATCATTCAAATACAGGGAGGATAGAATAGGGGATACATTTTCACCTTGAAGGATACCGTTGTTACATGGGAATAAAGTAGATTGCTGATTATTTACGACAATCATTGATTTAAGACCTTGATACATTTGATGGATAATTCTAAAAAATTTACCGGTTATGTTATGCTGTAGTAGTTTATGCTAAAGCTGTATTCTAGGTACCGTATCGAATGCTTTCTCAAAATCCACAAAAGCGCAATATAATTTCTTTTTCCTTTTTTTCAAGATATCTATTAAGTGATGTAATGTAAAAATATGGTCTGTCGTTGAATAGCCTTTACGGAACGCGGTTTGGGCCTCACTAATGGTATTATTTCCCTCAATAAATAAACTTAAACGGTTATTAAGTAAAGTTGTGAACAGTTTAGAGCAGCAGCAAAGTAATGTGATTGGTCGGTAATTTTCGGGATGTAGCCGACTTGTTTTGTTTTTGAAAATTGGTATAATAATACCGGTATGGCATTCATCTGGTAAGACTCCATTATCAAAAATAGTATTAAAAAGTTTAACACCAGCACGAAGAAACCCATCCCCAGAACCGCGCCTCCAGATATCTGGGAAGGACAGGTAGAAAAACACAGATTTAATAGTCAGGCACCGGCACGAAGAAACCCATCCCCAGAACCGCGCCTCCGGATATCTGGGGAGGATAGTTAGAAAAACACAGATTTAAAAGTCAAGACACCAGCACGAAGATACCCATCCCCAGAACCGCGCCTCCGGATATCTGGGGAGGACAGGTAGAAAAACACAGATTTAATGGTCAGACACCAGCACGAAGATACCCATCCCCAGAACCGCGCCTCCGGATATCTGGGGAGGACAGTTAGAAAAACACAGATTTAATGGTCAGACACCAGCACGAAGATACCCATCCCCAGAACCGCGCCTCCAGATATCTGGGGAGGACAGGTAGAAAAACACAGATTTAATAGTCAAGACACCAGCACGAAGATACCCATCCCCAGAACCGCGCCTCCAGATATCTGGGGAGGACAGGTAGAAAAACACAGATTTAATAGTCAAGACACCAGCACGAAGATACCCATCCCCAGAACCGCGCCTCCAGATATCTGGGGAGGACAGGTAGAAAAACACAAATTTAATAGTCAAGACACCAGCACGAAGATACCCATCCCCAGAACTGCGCCTCCAGATATCTGGGGAGGACAGGTAGAAAAACACAGATTTAATAATAGACATCAAGATGAAAATACCTATCCTCAGAACCGCACCTTCGGATATCTGGGGAGGACAGGTAGAAAAAAACAGATTTAATAATAGACACCAAGATGAAAATACCTATCCTCAGAACCGCACCTTCGGATATCCGGATATAGTTAACAAACCACAGATCTAATGGAACACACCAAGATGAAAATACCTTTTCTTAAAATCATCCTCCAGATATCTAAAAAGTACAGTTACCAAAACACAGATTTAATGGTTAGACACCACGATGGAAATACCTATCCTGAGTTGTAGTTGTTAAGCCATCGGACACAAGGCTGGTAGGTACTGGGTTCACCTCCCGGCACCGGTTCCCACCAAGGGCGAGTTTAACAACTCACAGGGTAGGTGTGATGGCACTACACCGACTTCTCTCTTACTAACCACTGCCCCCACAGTCCTGGACAGACAGCCCAGATAGCTGAGGTGTGTGCCCAGGACATCGTGCTTGAACCTTAATTAAATATAATCACGAAAATAACTATAAATGAATGAATAAATAAATAAATAAATATATATATAAATGAATAAATGAATCAATGTATGAATGAATGAATTAATTGATTAATTAATTAATTAATTAATTAATTAGGGTCTAGCTCCATCATAATAGTCTTGAGCAGGAATAAATGGTATTAAAAAAAAAAGAAAAAAAAAAGAAAGAAACGAAGACATGTCTTCTGCTAAACAATAACTTACCCAAAATACAAAGTTGAAAATAATCAACATGTATCTGGAAAACGATGCACACCGCCCTTCCGCCATCCTTGTACTTCACTATAACCAACTCTCTAGGTCAGTGTCTAAAAATAATGATTAAAACCAACATTTTAAAAAGAAAATCGGGGTACTGTGATCGAGGGTTTTCTCTAGCTTAATCAAAGAAAGGGATCATTTTAAAACTAACATGGGCTATTTGGTTCACTATTCTAGCCTCCCACTATGACATTAAATGCAGGGTTGCACGGTAAGGTAATTGACCTGTTAATAAATTAAATGGAAGGAAATGTTTTATTTAATGACGCACTCAACACATTTTATTTACGGTTATATGACATCGGACATATGGTTAAGGACCACACAGATATTGAGAGAGAAAACCCGCTGTCGCCACTTCATGGGCTACTCTTTTCGATTAGCAGCAAGGGATCTTTTATATGCTGTTAATAAATTAAATGGCTGACAAAGTTTTGTCTGATAATATCTGCAATTAATGGTCTAGAAAAATATTTTATTTAACGAGCTACACAATCGTATAATGTCACTTGTTAAAGATATTTAGGTAAATGTGTAAATGAGGAAAAAAAAAATTCGTTCATTTTTAGCTAACGCTGCTGTTTAAAGTGTAAAACCACTTTAATGGCAGCGTGCGTAATCCGTGCATCTGCGTTTTAAGTAGGTCAACTACCATGCAATTGTGCGTTCGTTTTTTAAAATGTTAACAGATTTAATACATAGCACACTGCGCCGTAATTGAAGTTGTAGCAATAACACTTGTGGAAGGAAAAAAATCGAGGGAAAAGTAATAGACAACACACAAAGTATGTTATTTTCTCCTCTATTACCGACACAGCTTATTCATTTTCACCTTGTTTCATTATCGTTCTGCGAAAGAAGCGTCATACAAGAGAGGAAATAATGTTGATTGAAAATACTTGTCTACTGTAAATCGTGTGTCTGTTTGTGGTCTAAAACCCACAGCGCCAGAAGCTCTGAAAGGAAGAGTGGTTTATGCTCACATATTATCAGTGCATTACGTCGAACAGGTGTAGTTGGTCCTTAACAGGGCCCGTATTTATAAAATATTGAAAATACGTGTCTACTGTAAATCGTGTTTGTTATTGTGGTCTAAAAGCCACAGCGCTAACAGCTCTGAGTTGAACAGTGGTTTATGCTGACAGATTATCAGAGCATTACGTCAAACATTAGTAAAAGGGCTCGTGCTCAAGACTTCAGTAAAATATTCCCAGACTTTCAACTACATGGCATTTGTATGGGTAATGTTTTACGATAGCACTGAGTTTCTAGACTGTACAGTTTTTTATAAGCATGGTCCTGGTATGATATTAATAGTAACACAGAATTTGATTGACTCTCTTTGTCATACCGGAAGTGATAAAATAATTCAAGGAATGTAAGGTTGAAATATTTCACAGATACATTAAAAAACAACAACACCTCCACAACCTTTATAAGCAGTGGTCGTTAAATACAGTTCAATAATAATAAAATGTGCTGTCTAACAAATTGTTCATTCAGTCATTAAAGGTTCACGCGTAGCTCACAAGAGACTTATGTCAGATATGGACCAATCGTCCTCACTAATAACCTTATCAACTAATCAACTGTTTTAACATGTCGAACCTCTGATATCACCAGTCAAATTTTTTTTTTTTTTAAATAAAAAAAAAAATTGTGTTATTAAACAAAACAAAAAAACAAACAAATTTTTTTTTTTTAAAGAAATATTTTATTTAACGACGCATTCAGCACATTTTATTTACGGTTATATGGCGTCAGACATATGGTTAAGGACCACAAAGATATTGAGAGAGGAAACCCGCTGTCGCCACTTCACGGGCTACTCTTATCGATTATCAGCAAAGGATCTTTTATATGCACCATTCCACAGACAGGGTAGTACATACCACGGCCTTTGATATACCAGTCGTGGTGCACTGGCTGGAACGAGAAATAGCCCAATGGGCCCACCGACGGGGATCGATCCCAAACCGACCGCGCATCGAGGGAGCGCTTTACCACTGCGCTACGTTCCGCCCCTATTTCTAATAGTACCCCGCACATGTTTGAAACACAATAGTAGCTGGTACATTGACACTGGTTCAAATTACATCACAGGAATTTATTGGTAAGAAAAAACAAAAATTCTACGATAATAAACACTGTCTCATTTATACTGGTAACGTTTAAGTTAAAATTTGTTTTGTTTAACAATACCACTAGAGCACATTGACAAGAAAATGTATTTTAAATCATTAAAATGCATCGATTTGCCGCGCACTCAGGACGGTCCCTTTAATAATGAAATGAAACGTGCACCTCGAAATTTGATCCGCTGTTTGGTGTACTACTACCTTTAGAATACGTTTTATGCAAAACAGACAGGGTAAGTAGCTTGGAAACTGTGGTCAATTGTCCCATAATACATATAACTGCTTAACGCAGTTTATCGTTTTATTCATTAACTCATTTCATATTAACTTCATTTCTAGTTTTCTATCCAATAGAGGTTCAAACGAGCTGTCCTGGACACACCGACAGCGCATCAAGCGAGCGCTTTACCACTGGGCTACGTCCCGCCCCTTAATGGTTAGTTGCTAGTGGTTTGTGAAAGAGCTTTTAAAATCCATAGTGAGAGAGAGTGGGCGAGACGTAATCCAGCGGTAAAGCGCTCGCTTGATGCATGGTCGGTTTGTGAAAGAGCGTTTAAAATCCATAGTGAGAGAGAGTGGTCGAGACGTAATCCAGTGGTAAAGCGCTCGCTTGATGCATGGTCGGTTTGTGAAAGAGCGTTTAAAATCCATAGTGAGAGAGAGTGGGCGAGACGTAATCTAGCGGTAAAGCGCTCGCTTGATGCATGGTCGGTTTGTGAAAGAGCGTTTAAAATCCATAGTGAGAGAGAGTGGGCGAGACGTATTTCTGTGGTAAAGCGCTCGCTTGATGCATGGTCGGTTTGTGAAAGAGCGTTTAAAATTCATAGTGAGAGAGAGTGGGCGAGACGTAATCCAGTGGTAAAGCGCTCGCTTGATGCATGGTCGGTTTGTGAAAGAGCGTTTAAAATTCATAGTGAGAGAGAGTGGGCGAGACGTAATCCAGTGGTAAAGCGCTCGCTTGATGCATGGTCGGTTTGTGAAAGAGCGTTTAAAATTCATAGTGAGAGAGAGTGGGCGAGACGTAATCCAGTGGTAAAGCGCTCGCTTGATGCATGTTTGGTATCGATCCCCGTCGGTGGGCCCATTGGGCTATTTCTCGCTCCAGCCAGTGCACCACAACTGGTATATTAACGTCCGTGGTATGTAATATCCTGTCTATGGGATGGTGCATATAAAAGATCCCTTGCTGCTAATCGAAAAGAGTAGCCCATGAAGTGGCGACAGCAGGTTTCCTCCCTCAATATCTGTGTGGTCCTTAACCATATGTCTGACGCCATATAACCGTAAATAAAATGTGTTGAGTGCGTCGTTAAATAAAACATTTCTTTCTTTCTTTCTTTCTTACATAGTGAGAGACGGTATTGGAATGCTATCCAAGCGCTACGCTACAGAGGCTAAGTTTAACTATGGTACTTACCAGGTGATGTACAGCCAGGGCTGTATCTATCCTAAAATAATGGGGAGAGTGCAGACAAAAACATTAAAATAAAACAAAAAACGGTCATATTGAATTTCTCAAGCTACACAGCCAAAAACAGGAATTTGTTTTAACCAAAAGGGAATTTTTGCTCCATGACGGTCCCCATCCTCTTTCCTAGTACGGCTCTATACCCCCAGATACGTTTTGTAAAATAAACAAAACCCTGGAATTCAGTAAATAGTGTGCAATAAAAAAAAAACCTATAATTTTTATGTCAAAATATACAACCGTTATGCTTTGAATAATAATACTCACAATTCCCATTCAACAAATCATTTTACCGTTATGTACAAAATAATAAAAAAAAAAAAAAATATTTCATTAAAAAGCATTTTTCTGCTGCGTTATCGTGACAGCAGTTCGGCATTCCTGTTAAATTATTTGACAACTGTGATAAAAAAATTAAAAAAACATTCTCTTGTTCAACAAATCATTTCAACAGAATATACAATAACGTTTAAAGTTTGTTTTGTTTAACAACACCACTAGAGCACATTGATTAATTAATCATCGGCTATTGGATGTCAACCGTTTGGTAATTCTGACTCGTAGTCAATAGAGGAAACCCGCTACATTTTTCATAATGCAGAAAGATATCTTTTATATGCACTTTCCCACAGACAGGAAAGCACATACCACGTCCTTTGACCAGTTGTGGTACTGGTTATAGTGAGAGAAACAATCCAATATACAATAATAACAAACCTATTGTATATCTATGAATTACAATAGAATAAATAACACAGAATGATTTGAATGTGAATAAAACTAAGAACTTTTGTGCTAAACAAATAATTTTTACCGTATAATATAATAAACAACCAGAAAAATGAATTAATGAATGTTGAATGACACCCCAGCACGAAAAGTACATCGGCTATTGGGTGTCAAATTAAGGAAAATTCAAAAATGAAGAAGAGAAGAAAAATTAATTAACGACACCCCAGCGCAATACAAAAACAACAACATGGCTATTGGGTGTCAAACGAAGTAGAAGAAGAAGCAGAAGAAGAAGAAAAGAAGAAGAAGAAGAAGAAGAAGAAGAAGAAGAAGAGACCAAAACCAAAACAAACAAAACAAAAGAAAACATTTTACCGCTACGTATCATAGAATACACCACAGTGATCCTCTTCATGGATCATATTAACTGACTTGGCCGCTGGGTACAATGGTAGCCCTATAAACAATTGCATTCGTGTAGCCTTATAAACAACAGCATTCGTGTTCTCCACAGACAACAGGTAGAGGAGCCAAGCTCAGCGAGGAATGTCCACCTAGTCATGTGTTTTAGCCGATAAGATAGGTCTCTGGCCGGAGGAGCTGCCCGGCTCGGTACCATTGTGCGTACATCATTCTGTTTGTAGAATAAAATCTTTATTACCTCGTGCACGCGCGCCTTGCCGCCTAATGCTCAAACTACAGATTAGACAGAGACCAAGCCTCGGCCGAACGATAAGAAACACATGCAACCAGCTCCAGAAAAAAACACCATCCGACAATGCCATATGGCAAAGTCAAGACGTTAAGCAAATACCGGCCTCGATGGCGCAGTGGTTAAGCCATCAGACTAAAGGTTGGTACATACTGGGTTCGCAGCCCGGTATCGGCTGCCACACAGAGTGAGGGTAAGTACTAAACGGGTAGGTGTAAGGCCAAAACACAGACTTCTCTCTCACTAATTATGAACTGACTAACTAACTAACTAATTAACTAACCACTAACCTACTGTCCTCGTTACATTAAATAAAACATTTCATTCGTCAGACATTCCACATAGCTGAGGTGTATACCAAGGACAGTGTGCTTGAACCTTAGTTGGATATAAATCTGAATGATAAAACCGTATTCCATGATCAAACTCGTATCTCTGCATAAGACAGAGTTGAAAGGAACTTGGGCAACGTCGTCATTGCTTCCATGATCCACTATCGGGTACTCGTCCTCAAGAAGACCGCCACTCGCCTAGGAGATCCGTAACACAATGTTTCATCCTTCCTCCATCGCCTGTAGCTGGACTGACAGCCTCCAGACTAGAAGATCCGTAACACAATGTTTCATCCTTCCTCCATCGCCTGTAGCTGGACTGACAGCCTCCAGACTAGAAGATCCGTAACACAATGTTTCATCCTTCCTGCATCGCCTGTAGCTGGACTGACAGCCTCCAGACTAGAAGATCCGTAACACAATGTTTCATCCTTCCTGCATCGCCTGTAGCTGGACTGACAGCCTCCAGACTAGCTTGGAAAACACAAACTTGCACAGGATAGAGCCCAGTGGAAGATAAACAGCTGTGATGGCATGCACTCATGAATCACTGTAAAAAGTGTGCTGATATCAGGTGTTCGTGAAAGGTGAGCATATCCTGCCCCACCGGCAGTACCCGTCATGTACAAAATAAGCACGGAAGTAACTATAAAGGAATGTATGAACCCTAAGGATCGTTTCATACCAGTCCAAAGTGGGGACCAAGTGGGAAGCAGTTCTTCAAATATCGAAATATTTTAGCGTTATTTGCACAACAATAAATTTATTATTACCTGCAATGACTTTTCCAACGCATAGAATTCAAAATATGATAAAAGAAACGCGAATATTAATAGAGTTTTCTTTAATTTATTTTAAACTATTAATTTTCAGTCGTTGTAGTTTTTATGTCTATTAAAATTATCAATATCTACTGAACATTTTAGACCCGCTTTCACAGTCTAATTTTGCAATGAAAAAAAAAAATGTATTAAAATATTCGCTTTTTCGTTGTTCAGTATACTTGTTGGTTTTCACTATGGATACAATAATATTTTTTATCGTCGACATTTCTAACACAAAACGGCTTTTAAAAATGATTTTTAATTGTATACAGGTATTTTTCAAATCAGTTTCGTAATGAGTTATAAAATGTTTATTTTGTTTATCGACACCACTAGAGCACATTGATCGACTCTTGTGTGTCAAACATTTGATAATTCTGACATAAGAGGAAACCCGCTACATTTTTCTAGTAGCAGCTAGAGATATTGTATGTGCATTTTTAATTTCCGATATACAACACAGCACATACTACGGTCTTTGATATGTCATTCGTGAGGCACTGGTTTGGCAATAATGGCAACGCCACACGATACGAGTGCTTCGTATGAGTATAGGCTAATCACGAGAAGAGCCGACTGTTACAAGACAAACGTTACGATTTCACCCGAATCATCGGTTGCTAAAACAATCGGCTATTCCCGTACGATGAACTGCTATCGTGTGGCGTCACCATAATACGCATATGGCAACTACTCATGTACTCGTAAATTGTTCACGCTGTACACGTGCATGAGATCTCTTACATGTACGATAATTCAGCAATTGCATTCCATTCCAGACGTTATCTATTTCACTAGAGGGTCTATACCGCCAACTCAAATCGCATAGACGACAATAGTAACATATTTGGCTAAAACTGCTACATGCGTTGTTTCCATTAGTTCCAGTCACCTCCAGCCCTCCCCTTATTGATATTGATATGTAGGGGATCAGTATCAAAAAGGGGAGGGCTGAAGCTGACTCGAGCTACGTTTCCATCAACATATATTCACTATGGATATAAATAGTACCACCCTTAACCCTTAAAGGCGCAAACCCTAGTTTTAACCCGTACAAAAATGGACACTTTACAAACCTGTAATTCATTTAGATAAAGTTACAATAGAATGAAAGACAAGAGGAAATATCCTTAAAAATAGACTAGAAGTCGAATCAATATACTGCTACTTCTCAGACGCACGAGCGTTTTTAAAAATATGAAAAATGCAATTTGTGGTACTACAAACACCAGGATGACCAGAAACATTTCAGTTCAATGGAAATGGATAATCTACAGAATAAATACAAGTAATTCTTGATTTCATTGATCATAAACGGCTCTAATAGTGAAAAATATGCCTTAGTGTTTATAAACTAGGGTCTGTCACTTTAAAGTAAATGTGAAATAACGAGAAAGCGTCTTTCACTATCCTAGTCCCGTACAAAAGTTGTCACCCTGTTTTAGTAGAACCCAACACGTTCCAAGCACAA